>NC_073693.1:256341539-256489986 GCF_029784155.1 Uranotaenia lowii
TCGGTATCGAATTTTGAATACGGCGAATGCGCCCAGAATGCGCCAACATCACTGTTTCGAGAAAAACGCGTTCAAAGTTTGACAGCTCCATAAGCTCCCAGCAAAAATTCTAGTTTGTTTTCTTTATATCTCGAAAACCAAATATCCTCCAGTTAACGTTGTAGTACACTTAAAATGTAGGTCTCCGAACGTACTTCTAGAGTTTATTTTGATTAGGTCGTATGAACCAATATAAACAAAACTGAGTTACCTAATGCAAACGTTTAACAAAAATGTATTCCATGATCGGTAAAATTTGGTTTCATTTGATTAACGGATAACTTTACCAAATTGATTTGAATTTAGGACGTATGATGACTTTTCCATTTTTTAGAGCAATTTGATTTTAGCGCCATTTTGCGTTGCCATGTATTTGCCGTGTTTCAAAGATCCCTAAAACAATTCGTCAGGCTGGTTTTTACGACGTAATGCTTCCTCGTGAAAAATGCTTTGCCAAGTGATAAAAATTCGTATGAATATAAAAGAAAACTGTGTCCAGGAGTGATCATAGCTGTTCCAACAAAATTAATGGCTCCAAATTGGTGTTGGGTGAGTATCATAAGCTACACTTTTCACTGTGTGAATAGCCTGCATTTTTTTTCATTGTAGAAGCAAACAAAATAATCAAAACAAATGGATGCTTTTTTACATTCCTCAAACGAGCAGTAGCGCCAATGGTAGTGGTCGGAAATGTCCGGGTAAACTCCCAATGGCCAGTTCCAGAATGCAATAATTACAATACCATCGATCAATGATTTCCGCGTACTAACTGGATAGGAATATCATTCAAAACTTTCCTTCAATCAACTCCGAAGGAATAGATTAAGGTTTGGGCCAATCGAATCAGTTTTTACAACCAACATTATCGATTGATCAAAAGACCGTTTGCGCCTAAAGAGAAATGCAATAAGTCGTAAGTACATCTTCATTGATAAGAACTGAATTAATGCAAGTGTCAAGTACATCATCATGTTCTGCGTTCAGCTTCACATTGAATTTCGCATTTGTAGACGAATTAGACCAGCAACAATAAAATAAGAATTGAAAAGGTTTTTCGGAATTCAAACAACGATTTTCTCAAAACATGCCAAGTGCATACGACCTAATCAAAACAGACTTCATCGCCCAGCGGGTATAGCCCGATTTGTTTACATTTGGCGCATTCGTCCGATTCAAAATTCCAATTTGTTCATCCTTGTTCTAATGCGACTTTCATGATTTTACTAATTAACGTTTTATGTCATATTTCCGAATAGCTACAATGCTATGTCCAGTTATCTTTCGTAATTTTTTTATGCTTCCTGTTAAAAAAGATGTCTATTAATCATTAATCTTGTCCTATCATCCTATGACTCGATTAATGATGAACAGTTGATAAAAATCATATTATTCTGTTCTTGTCCTTGTAAAATAGTTACATGAAACTTGACGAAGTAAGTGTAAGTTACCTACACAAAAACTATTACATATAAACAATCAAATCTTTGCGTATCAGACGTCAATACATGTAAAAGTTATTTAAAAGTATTTCTTATTATGAGTCGTATCGTAACTAATGCCATATTCGTTTTCATTCTGGTGGTGCACCGGTAGTGCACCAAGTGCTGTCAAAGCGTTTTTTTTATATGAAGTTGACAGCAGTTGGTGCACAACCATCTTTCCACCAGATGAAAACGAATATGGCATAAGAAATTCTATTCAATAAATACCTTCCCACCAATGTTCCAATACAAAGTATGAATGAAAAATGACGTCTTTACATCAATGATAAGCTATTCAATCACTTGATGCTGTTATTTTATTTTTTTCTTGATACCAATTCCACGGAGTGTTAAGCATAATAATAGAAATCAATCAGTTTTTTTACTTGCCTTCAGTTTATCGTTGCGATTTCTTTGGAAACGTAAAAACACCTCAATCGCTAAAACGCATTTTATTTCACTTCGATGGTGACGGGGTCACATATTTTTCTTCGTCGCATTCCACTATCACACGAAATGAGCAGATTGAAATTCGATTTCCAAAAAAGTCTCGCACTTTTTCTTCACTATTTGTATAATGTTCGATTGTTTCAAACACGCATTAACCGGAAACGGTTCCGCAGATTGAAAATATTGGACCGATTTTACGAATTATCGTAATAAACGGAGTTTTTTTTGCCCAAAAAACACGACGTGACTTCGAAGTGGACAAGAGGAAAAACGTTTTTGACGACGATGATGGCCGACAGACATGCACGCGAAAGGGATAAAATGCGAAATAGGATTTTTTTTTTAACATTTCAAGGAAGAGAGGGAACTATTTGAAATTGGCTGTTTTGAAACTCATTTTTCCATATCAAAATGAGTAAAAACACCAGCGATGCCAAATGTCCTGAATTTTCAGGATTTGTCCTGATTCTCGAGAGACCGTGCTGATGATTTTTCAAAAACTCTCGATTTTTTCAGATTTTTTTGAATATTTCTATAACGTAAATTTCATAAGGGCGAAATTGCCATTTTTGTACCATTTTTCATATCTCGATTCAGGTAAATTTTATCTGGTCCTACGCCGTTTGGCCTAAAGTCATTTGGCATAAAGCCGTTTGGCATAAAAGTCGTTTGGCATAAAGTCATTTGGCATAATGGTCATTTGGCATAATAACCGTTTGGCATAATGGCCGTTTGGCATAAAAATATAAAAACTCATATGGTTACATGAAATGTTGCTAAAAATTAAAATACATTAGTTTTTTTTTCAATTTACCGAGTTTCTAGGTTTATTCAAATCCCTAGTAAGGCCCGTGTCTCTAGGTTTACCCAAAGCTAGGGCCCGTGTCTCTAGGCCCGTGTCTCTAGGTTTACCCAAAGCTAGGGACAATCCCCTAGCCCGGTCCGCAACGCGAAGCGTGAGGACCAAACGTCATTTTAGTTCGAACGCGATGCATGAGGAGGCTTTCTCGAAATTTTGATCCATAATTTCACGACGGCCCCGTCTTTCGAGGTTTATTCAAAGCCCTAGGTAAGCCCCGTGTTTCTAGGTTTACCGAAAGCTAGGGACAATCCTCTAGCCCGGTCCGCAACGCGAAGCGTAAGGACCATACGTCGTTTGAGTTCGAACGCGAAGCGTGAGGAGGCTTCCTGGAAATTTTGATAAATAATTTCAGGATGGCCCCGTCTTTCTAGGTTTATTAAAAACCCTAGGAAGGCCCCGTCTTTCTAGGTTTACCCAAGGCTAGGGACAATCCCCTAGCCCGAACATCATTTTAGTTCGAACGCGAAGCGTGAGGAGGCTTCCTCGAAATTTTGATCCATTATTTTAGGATGGCCCCGTCGCCAAACGGCCATTATGCCAAACGGCCATTATGCCAAATGGCTTTATGCCAAACGACTTTTATGCCAAACGGCGTTATCCCAAACGGCTTTATGCCAAATGACTTTATGCCAATCGGTATACAATCATTTTACCTCGCTGAGAGGTGAGTTTTACCTCGAAGAGGTAGAAGTTACCTTTTTGGCTTTTACGAGCGTTCACCTCGCTCTCTCGGTAAATTTTATCTTTTAATTATTTTCCGTGGTCAGTATGGTCGCAGTGATGAATTAAGAAGCCCGTTCAACAACCAATTGAAATCGGTTTCAATCGATTTCGATTGGTAAATTGTTGTTCACTCAGCCAATGTTGTGATCGAAACTAATCCAATTGACGTTCAATGAAGCCAATCGAAGCCGATCGAAACCAATCGAAATCGATCAAGCTCGAGAGCAGGATTCGTTTCCATCGGTTTCAATTACACTAACACACATGCAGTTGCTTACTGTCAAAAACAGCTGGTTTGGTTTGTTGTGACTAATTTTGATTGTTTCTTTGGTGTTTTTTTGTCGGGTGCTGGAGTCGGTACTGTGCGAGTTAGCTGAGTCGGTGGTGCAGTGCCAGTCGTGCTGAGTCGATGGTGCTGTGCTAGCCATGCTGTGCTAGCCATGCTGAGGTGGTACTGTGCTGAGTCGAGGTGCTGTGCTGGGTCGGTGGTGCTGTGCTGAGTCGGTGGTGCTGTGCCAGCCATGCTGATTCGTTGGTGCTGTGGCAGTCATGCTGAGGCTGTGGTGCTGCGACATTCATGCTGATTCGGTGGTGAAGTGTTGGAAAAGTGTTTGGCAGTTTTGTTTGTTTGTTTGTTTTATTTATTTTTAAAGAGACTTTAAATTTATAATTCATTCGCCTCTTTTAGATAGAAAGAGCAAAGAAAATTAAATAACTATCAATAAAAATTTTATTAATTAAGTGAAAAAAGTTGAAATTATTGATAACCAACGAACAATAAGTGAATCTAATGCACATTTTTTTGATTTTGTTGAACAAAAAGTGGTCGATTTTTTAAATAGGATTTGATTAGATGTTCCGAAATTTCAAACGCGTTTTTCTCGTTTCGAGCTAACTGCTAGTTTCGCCCTTATGAAATGTTACGCTAGAAATCATAAATCAAATACACTTAAATAGTTCCGTTGTTCTTAAAAATTCCAATAATTTGTCTTCCATTCCTTGTTCGTTTGCTAATATGTTTCGCACTCCGTTGGGTAGATCATTTGCAATTCGTTGATGCTCGTAGATAGCACATTCCGCACATATGTGTTCGACTGTTAGGAAAGTCCCACAATTGTCACATTCGGGTCGTTGATTTGGTCCTGCATCTCCTTTGTGGCAAGATCCCGCAACTTCTAGGAGATGCCAGTGCAAAGGGCTTCGTTCAGTGCCGCTAATGACTTGGAGCAGGGCCGTCTGGCTGGTGTCATGTTTATTAAGAATCGATAAATCAATAAAAAAAAGGGTTTTTCCGGTTTTTTCCATTTAATCAAGTAAGAACAACAGTACAGTAACAGACGATTGCTATTATAATTTTCATTATTAAATAAAGCCAGAAATCTCCAAGTACACAGCTGTATACGAAAATGACAGCAAAAGCAGCGCGTTAGTATTAGTGTCTGGCTGTTCATTCAGCAGCCTGATAGAAATCGATCGAAGTCAATTGGAAAAACAGCTGATCAACTGTCAATCCATTTCAATTGATTTCGATTGAGTTCTGTTGAACACACCTAAGGTTCACTAACTCAAGGTTACTAGATCACAAGGTTCTCTGACTTTGTCAGTAAGTAGGCGAGGAGAGCGCGATGAGGTTCAGTGAGTTTATTTGTAAACATCGGAAAGTTTGTTCGAGCTGAGGGCTTTGTTAGTAAACAAACTCCACGTACTCCATAGTAGCCGAATCAAAATGGCTGAATCGGGAGTTCCTCATATCGTTACACCTCCTATATATACCCACCTTGGTTTTACTATCATATATCTTATCGCGGCATTCCTCATGGAAGAAATGGCAAAAATCTGGAAGTCTGAAAACCTAAAAAAATTTCTGGTAAAAGTCCAAAGATTCCAGAAAAATC
Source organism: Uranotaenia lowii (assembly GCF_029784155.1). NCBI lineage: Eukaryota > Metazoa > Arthropoda > Insecta > Diptera > Culicidae > Uranotaenia > Uranotaenia lowii. The sequence goes on from NC_073693.1 coordinate 256,346,990, forward strand.
TGGAAGGTTGGCAACGCTGATCGCAGTTGAATTTGCTGTTTTGAACCAAGCCAACTTAATTTTGGGTTTAAAAAAAAAGAGCGTGCACATGTGGTGCACCACGTCTGTTCTCTTTGGCTCTGTGGGAAAAATTTTAGCAATAAGTTTACCTACGATCGAGGTTACCGCACCGGCATTTAACCCGGATCTATTGTTTCCTCGAAAAAAGAATATTAATTCCCGTGCATGCAAGAAACCATCCTGTGTTGAGGGCAGGTAAGTTTTTACCGAACTCCATAATGTTCCGTGGTTTTTTTTTCTATAAGTACATGATTTTCTAGGCAACATGTTGGAAGAGTTGAAAACAAGCGAGCTGACGCTCTATTCCATTTTGATATTCCTGATAGTGGAAAACCTTGTCAATTTATATCTCACCCGTCGGCAGATATACGTCTATCAAACCAGCAAGGAAGTTCCGGTCGAGCTGCGTGATGTAATGACAAAGGAAACGTTTGAAAAGGCCCGACTGTACGGTCTCGATAAAGCGAACTACGAAGTGTTCAAGCTTCTAGTTTGTGACATAGCCATTTCAACGCTAGAGATCTATTCGGGATTCATAGCAAAAGTGTGGGCTAGGGCAACAGAATTTACCGACCAGTTCGGATTGAATACCGCAAATGAAATCCATGTCAGTATTGTTTTCTTGATTTTGATCAACATCATTGGAACTTTTAAAGATTTGCCGTTTAAAATTTATGCTACTTTCGTGCTGGAGGAGAAACACGGATTCAATAAACAAACGCCTACCTTTTTCCTCAAGGATCAAATAAAATCCTTCCTGATTGGACAGCTGTTGTCAGTGCCAATTGTTGCTGCGATTGTCTACATTGTCCAAATCGGAGGAGATTATTTCTTCATATGGTTGTGGGCCTTCGTCGGAATGGTATCGCTCGTGCTGATCACCATCTATCCGGTTTACATTGCTCCGTTGTTTGACAAGTTCCGACCCCTGGAGGATGGAGAGTTGAAGACCAGTATCGAGAACCTTGCCGCTTCACTCAAATTCCCATTAGGCAAGTTGTTTTGTGGTCGAAGGCTCTAAGCGATCTGCCCATAGTAATGCATACTTTACTGGATTATTCGGCGCAAAGCGTATCGTTCTTTTCGACACTCTACTTCTGAACAAAGGCCTACCAGATGATGAAACATTGACCAATGATGAAAAGGGGAAAAGGCTGTGAAAATAAAGAAGTTCTTGCTGTGCTAGCTCACGAGCTAGGCCACTGGAAATTGGGCCACATTAAAAAGAACATCATCATTATGCAAGTACAAATGTTCTTGATTTTCATGGCATTTTCGCAACTCTTCAAATATTCACCGTTATACCAAGCTGTCGGGTTTCCGGAGAATGTTCAACCAATATTGATCGGATTTCTCGTCATAGTTATGTATGTTCTGGCACCCTACAACACCGTGATCTCATTTGCAATGACTATACTGTCCCGTCGATTTGAATACCAAGCAGATGAATTTGCTCTCGGACTGGGCTACTCGAAGGAACTTGGAAAAGCTCTCATCAAACTACACATTGACAACCTGGGATTCCCGATCTACGATTGGATGTACTCCTCGTGGAACCATAGCCATCCGACACTTTTGCAGCGTTTGGAGCGTCTTAAGGTGGACGCTAATAAAAAACAAAGATAGAAAGTAATGGGATCGTGATAAGTTGCATCAGATCAAATTAGAAGTAGGATCTAGTCTATAGAATGGGCGCGTACTAAGCGCAGACTGGAGGAAGAGCTGTATGTCATAAATTGCATTTAATGAACAAAATTACACTTCAAAAGCGATTAAAAATGTACTTTTCGCGTAGTTTGCTATAAATATTTTACAAATAAATTGAAGGCTAGATTAGATTGCAAACTACTGGGTTTTATTATTGAAACAGTATTTCTTGGAATTTGTGGTAACTTGCTTTAATTTCCAGATAAGGAATACACACCTTGACTTGTAAGCTGTAATGTAGGTAATCTGTATTTTTTTCAAACCTCTTCTCAAAACCTACTTATAGCGTTTTCGTTTATCTGCAGAGGCAACCTAGTTCTCCTCGAGTTTTACCCTAATTCCTGTCATTGTGTTTGTTTATACATTCAGAAGTCCACCAGTTTTGCCCGAGTTTTGAACCTTAAGCAGGCGGTTGCATGCATCCCGTAGAAGTTGTCATGTCAGTGTTGAGGATAAGCATGAGGGTGAGTGTAACAACCATAACCATTTTTATTATTTATGAAAAAAAAGTTTGCCATTGTGTCAGTGTTACATATAGCGTTTTCGTTTTCTTCACTGGCACGGGAGCAAACTTTTTCTTGTGAGAAGTCTTGCGTGATTTATTCAGAGAAATTTTCATCAACACTTTTCGGTAGGCATTACTTACAGGATCGATACTGAACTATACATTTTTATAAACAAAGAGGAACGTATTGCTCAAATTACGGTTTAACTTGATTTTTTGGGAAAAAAAGAAACTACGAGCCTTTAAAATGATAGAAAAAGTGGAGCCGTGTGACAGTTTTTCGTAGAACTAGCATCGGTATGCGTTCTGATTCTACGCAAAAGTGTCAAACGAAGTATTCTTGGCTCTAATTTGCCGTTTGTTAAAGAAAATTTAATTTTGGCAGAAAACATTGTAAAATGATTAACTGAAACTGTTCACTATGAAAAACCTGTCGGTGAGTTTTTAGTTTGAGAGACAAATTGGAAATATAGCTGAAATTTCAATCACGTTTTTCTCGTTTGCACGTCACATGGGACAATTTCTCTTGGGACGGCAGTGGAGATGTTGAACATTTATTAGCTTTATACCGTATTTGTTTTCTCCCCTCGTTCAGTGAGGCACTTAACCCGACAAAAACAAACACAAATCGTCGCCAGTGTATTGCTGCCTCACTCAATCAAACGCTCTCTCGCAACACTGGCTAAATCATCGGTGGGCCACCGTCCGTAAGCAGAGCTCCACCAGGTCAAAACCAGCGCAACACTGTCCGAATAAACAAACAATATGACAGCACCTAGTGGTGCACCAGTGCAACACTCGGCATAAACAAATTCGGTATTAAATTTCTATACATAAAATTTAACAAAATTCTTAAAAATACTATTCTAGAAACCAAACGGATGGACAAAGTGGGTTTAACATTCAGATCCCATTTTTCCATTATTTTGTAATTTCACTTACCCGGTTTAATCATCTGGAAGTACGAGCGCGGTTTATTCACAGAAACCTACACCGAAAAAAAAATCATGGTAACCGTTACCAAATCCGAGAGTAAATTTAAAAATAAAAACAGATGGTTTTTTTTCGAGTACGTTTTTGTTTATCTTGAACAACAGATTGGTTAAAATTACCATGTGAACGTGTTATGGTGCGTTATGGCAGAATGACGTTCGATTTTACTATGCCATGGTATTTAAGACAAAATTATGGTCATTTATCCATGCATTCAATGAAATCATTTAAATTTTTAAAATGTTGGTTTATTTATTCATCACTGTTACTATCCCCGTATTTTTTTTTCACATATAATATTGTTGTCATTAACACTGGATCAGGAACTATATGCCATAACCTAACTTGATGAAGGTTCCTTCGACATTTTGTTTCCGGTGTTCCGCGGTTGTCCCGAGATTTTATTTTGGTCTTCTCGAATAGTTCCGTGCCCTAAAAATATAAAAAAAGTTAAATATTGTGCAGAAATACTAATAAAATTTACTTACTCTTGAACATTTTATAAACTGTTGAAATTAGCGGCCGTTGATGACTCTGCTTGCACTCCAGATTGTAATGGCCTTCTGCGGATACATAAAACATAATATCTTTTGTGACATATCCCACACGAAAACACTTTACCTTAAAGATCGCGGCACATAGCACAAAATCAATATTGATTCCAATGTGTCCAATGTTTCAACAATAAATTAAAATTCAAAGCCATTTCAATGGCAAGGTGGCAACAAAGTGCAAGATGACACAACTAATTGAAAGTATTTTGGCTATTGACAACCATGGTAAAATGTACCACAGTATTGTCACGATAACCAAAATTTTATATTCGAATGCACAAAACGTTCCGCATGGTAAAATTAAACCGCTTTTTATGTAGGTTTACCACATTTTCTTTTGGCCCGCGTGGTAGCATTAACCAAAAGATCGTCAGAATAACCAAAACTTCAAATTTATCAACAAATTTTGCGCATGGTAAAATTAAACCTCGTTTTTCATTAAGGTTTACCATATTTTTCCTGCTCCGCATGGTAAAATTAACCAAAAAGTCGTCAAAATAACTAAAACTTTATTTATATCGACTATATTAACGTATGGTAAAATTAAACATTTTTATTTATTTTGGAATACCATGATTTTTCTTTCAGTGTAGGATTTAAAAAAAGGAAACTAGGCATGTCATCGGAAGAACATGAAAACCTTGAAGATTATCGATGGTATCACTAGGCTATAATGTTTCATAATGTATTTTTTTATTTAGGTTCATAAGTTTTTTTTCATTTATCAGAGGACATATACTAGACCATTTCAATCTTTGAAAGACCTGTGTATGGTAAAAGTTTCTTTAGGATCGTAAACCAACAAATATATAAAATCAGACACAAAGCCAAATAAGCATCGAAAGTTGGATAGAAAAGATCAGAGAGAGAGAAAGAAGAAATATAGCAATTAGTGTAAGCTGATATATCGTATTGTCCTGTTAACGTTGATTATAGTTTTTGCAAGCCATAATGAATTATTTAGGATGTTGTTAATTTGCTAACTTAAGAATATGTATATGCCCGTGCATGAGGATAGCAGAATCAAGCTACCCAGCTAACAATCGATAAGAGAGAAGTGTTAAAAATCGAAATGTACTAACCCGTTTCTCCGTGGTACTGTGAAATGCTGAGTATTTCGTTTTCGTCGATTTCCGGTTCATGCTGGCGGAGCTGTTGTTGCTGCTGTTGTAATTGAACCCCCAGCGAAAGGTTCATGCGAGCTGTTTGATTACCAATATCTGTACTGTTGGGAGCTATTCCAGTATTTACGCCGGCAGTTGCCCCCATCGGTGGTGGCCTCAAGCGCGATGGGTCCAATAGGGACTGCATCTTGCTTTGTTTCTTAACCGGTGTTCGATTGGGAGAAGATTTGCGACTATTGGTGAACGATTTGAGCATTTTTGCGCTGTAACAGATAAAAAAAATATTACTAAAATGGTACAAATACCTAGTAATTGTTTCAAGTCTTACGCATCAGTCAATTTTTTCAAAAGTCTTTGGTATGCTTGATGTTCTTCCTCACCAAACTCGTTAGGATCATGACGAGCATGTTCGTACCTTGAAATATTTTAAAATTAACTGAACAGAATCTAATCTTTTTTGTTTTGAACAACTAACATGTCACAAAATTGATGAATCAATCGTTGCTCTGCTCCATTAAGGGGTGCAGCCAGCGTTGTTAGCAAGAACGCTCTTAAACTGTCTCTGGGATGTCTGGTTGTGCCGTCTTGCTTGGCAATTTCTTTTTCTATAAAAAGGGTTTTTTTTTTAATTTAAGGAAGTTAACATTTTGTGTAATATTCTTACCTAGCTCTTTGATGTCATCCATCGCTTTCATTCTGTAGTAATATGGAGGTAAGTTATTCGAATTCGGATGTAAAATATATTTATCACCGTCCTTTTTGTCATCCCACAGCAGCCTAGGTTCGAAATAGATTTTTTGTATGCAATCAATTCTTCGTTCGATTTCTTTCTTAATCGACTAAAAAAGAAAAAAAACCTTAATGTTAGGTAAAAGTCTGGTAGAACGAAACGATTATTACTTACCTTCTTGGCGTCATGACCAACTGCGACGTGAGGTCCCCTTCTCTGTCGTAATGTGAATCTTACAATTTGTCGTTTGGCCACGATGACACAAATCGTGGCGGCTAGCACTCCGCCTCCGATGATGATCACAATCATCACCCCTGATAGTTCCTCCATTTTGGTGCCTTTTCCGATTAAACTGACCGGATGTGATTGCTCCTGATGACCTGGCTCGGGTATTTTTTCGAACATTTGTTGGAGCAGGGCCTGGAAACCCTGATGAGAAAATGAGAACAGAACGAATGATTGTATCAAGCAAAAATTACATGACTAGTGAATAAAATCAATAAAATCCTATATATATGCATATTGGCAGTTTTGAGGCAAAAGGCTTAAAATGGTTATTTTTTAATCAAAAATAATTATAAAAAAATTAGCGTGAACAGTGCACCGAATTATTTTGGTAAACAAAGATTTTGTTTTCATTATGAACGCGACGGACGTATTTGTGCAGTTCCAGATAAAATGTATGCAGATAAACGACGGAAACGGACAGCCCGGAGCGTCCCTGGGTCCACTTCTACGAAATCAGAATCTCAAGAAGATGATGCCAACAGTGGCTCCTCGAGCGATGAGTTGGTCATCGATATTCCGAATGAGTTGCAACAAGCAAAATCTTCGTCGAATCCAGAACCGTTCCAGCCTAAGCAAACTAGATCGATGACCGGAAGCTCGGCTATTACGCCGACCAAAACTACCCCTCCAGCAAAGCAGACATCAAGATCGGTTCCGGTCAGCCGGAGAAAGCGAAAACGGTCACCTTCCTGTAGTTCCACCGAGGAAATCGAGGACCCAACGCTAGAAGAAACGATAGAACGGTGCGCCGTGAAAAACAATCTGACGACCGAATGCGTTCAAAAGTTACTTAAAAAGTTGGTCATGAACGAACATGTATTGGCTATTGTCAAACTTAAGGTAAATTTAGTTGTTTAATAAACTATTTGTAGCATTAAAGTTCTTTTCTGGGTAACAGGAAGAGGAAGAAGAGCGAAACGAAAAACTGCGCAAGGATTCGTTGGAACATGGTGGTGCAGACAGTGATGACGAAGGCGATGAACTACAATCCGTGCTGCCAAAATTGACGCGCCTCAAGGCAAAACAGCTAAACAAAAAGCCACTTCCAATTGTTCCTCTGAAAGTTCCGATTGCCGATGAGGAGGTCGCAGCCCTCATCCGAGAAGAGCTCGGTTCGGACGAAGACGATGACGAGGAGTACAAACCCACCGAAGAAGATCTCCCGTCGGATGAGGATTTGAATACCACCATTTCGGATTTGGATTCTCAACCTCGAACGCCAGTTACTCCGGCGACACCAGGTCGTTCCGAGGACATTGAGTCGGAAGCAACGGCATTATACAGCAAAGATGGAGTCTTCAAGATACCTCGCTTTCGAAACGACAGTCACTGTTCTCAGCAATCGGAACAGGAGCAGGAAAACATTGCCCGTCGAACTCGGTCCAAACTTTGTCTGCAGACAACGGCCATTGAAACTATCGAATCAACGTTCATTCCGCCGGATATTACAACCGACATGTACGATTTCGATTGTGACATGGATCACGTTTGGAAGGAATTTTTGACTGATTTCGTAAAACCACTCTGTGAGTAACTTTATGTTTTTTGGTTTAAAAGAAATCTTTATCGGAATAGTTTTTTTTTAATTTCTTTTATGACTCGAACCAAATTTCTTTAAAAAGTATACTTATTCATTTTTTTACTTATTTTTTTCCAGCAAATCACAATGACGATGACGACGATGCGGATCCCGAATATGTAGCTGCAGATACGATTCCAGGTCAGTTTTTTACTTATAATAAAATGCACTGTGAAATAAAACTTCATTATTAATAATTCACAGTTGATCCCGAGGAATTGCGCCAAGTGAATGTTTCAAAAAAGGAATTAAATGAGCTTGTTTCGGAGTTGCTGGAAATGAGTGGAATCATCGATGAGTCTTTTCTGGACAACAGCGTTTTTAATAGTGCAATTAGTCCCGATCTTATACGGTCCGATACCAACGAAAATGCGGATAGTGTGGATAAGAGAACCAGTAAACCTTTAGAACTAAATACGGATAAACCCCGAGAACTAACCACTCCAGAACAACAAAATCACGAACTAGCCTTGGATCAATCACGAAAACTACCACAGCCATTGAGTTCAGCTACATTATGCCCTGTTCCTTCTCGACAGTCTGAAGTTTTCAATCCTAGCAATGTGTCTACACCGATCGCATCTCAATCGAAAAACAAAGTGGGGAACAACACAGCGTTATCAATCGCACCGCCAGTTTATTCAACTATCGATCCATGTCCCACCGTGCCAGCCGTACCGGTTGTAGTAAACGTTGAAACATCAGCGTTCCATTCGCAAGTCCCCGTTAGCCAATTTCATACGTTTAGTCAACCACAGTATACCAACTATAACCGACTACCAAATAAAGCGCCTTATCCAAGCACATCGTACCAGCAGCATCCACAACATGATCCACGTTTATACGCTTTAAATGCAACGCCAAAACAGTATAGCTTCCAAGGTTATTATCCGTCACCCTCAAGAATACCCAACGAACCTGTTTCGCAAAGCGAACCAAGAAAAGCAAGTGAACGACGGTACAAATACTTAGAAAAACTAACACCAGTCCGTTTCAACTTTCCAAAGGACCAAAAAGGATTTACCGATTTACAAATGCAAATTTATCAACAACAATTACGCATGCACGTCCAGTTTGCTGCACAAAATTTTCTCCAAACATACGCTCATCCCAAGTTTTGGGAATTGGCTGAAACGTTCAAGAAAATTTTGGTGGGTGATAATTTATTACTTCGGCTTCAAAGATCACAGTACACCTCAGGTGAAAATTATTTCGATTTTCCCCAATATCATAAAATGTCCGCAATAAAAATCGGGGAAATCCAAATTACCTAAAACATTTTAAGAGGTTTTGAACACTGAGACCAGTTCAAAATTTATCTTCTAACTATTCCCCATCGATTCCATCATGTTACAAAACCAACATATGTCATTTTTTTCGAGTTTTTGACGAAATAAGATTTTTCATTTTTATCTGAGATGTACCGTGACCTTAAGTTTGAACATAATTGAATATTATGACTATTCTTTCTACAGCTTGAACTGCAGGAAATGGCAAAAACAATTGAAGCTGCTAGGGCATGTAATCTGGAACCTGCTATTAAATGTTGTTTGTCTTGGGAAAAAGATTTACAAGACATTAATGACGAAAATAATGAGATGATGCAGTTCTTATTGAAACAAGAACAAAAGGCGTATGTTTGCTCTACTATTTAAAAATTAATTTTCATATGTTCAATCGAAATTTCTTTGTTTTTACAGCGAAAAGGCTAAAAAGGAACATAAATACTACGTAGGGTACTTCCCATATAAGATGATGAAACAGGTATTGAACTGTAAAGCTTTCATGTACCCGAAATTGCTTCCGTATTTACCTTTCCGAATGGATTATCGAGCAACAAAAAAAGCAATCTCACTTGGTGAAGAAAGGTTGATCGCTTTTGGATTGGAGTTATTTCACGATATCATGACCAAAGAGAATAGCAAAAATAATTTATCGAAAAATAAAAAACCTTCTACGTTTATCAAATGTCGTTACATCAGTCGGTTTCTTCTGCACGGACACCCAGCAGAACAGATCTATAACTATGTAATAGGACGAAAGGCTAAGCCTAACGAGCTGAATCCCATCACGGTGAATATTCATTTATTTACAACATATTTTCAATGTAATATGTTGACAAAATGGTTAACCAATTTTTTTTACAGTATTATTTTAAGTACTTGAAAGCACCTCCCTACACACATGAGTTGGAAGATATTGATTTGAGAAATATCCTATCGCCATGCTCATATCGAAAAGGAGTTCTACCGCAGCCATGGGATAATTATTTGAATTCCAAAAAAGAGGTAAGTTACATAGATTGTTATCTTACTCAATTCTGTTATTCAAGGGAAAAAATTATCACCCATTATATATTTTGTATCTTAAACGGTTCGAAACTGTTTCCCGAACCAACATTAGTGCTTGTTAAAACATATTCTATAACGGTAATGACTAAAAATTCTTAAAAAATAGATCGTTTTCGATCAAAATCATTAAGGTATGGACCAGCCATTAACAGCATACCAGCAAAAAATAGTCTTGAAATATACGACATTTGGGGCGGGATCTTAAATTGAAAAATTGGTTTCGAATCGACCATTCTAGTTGCATTTATTCTTTTTGAACAAATACAAATTTTTCTATATCGACATGTTGGTAACTTCTGATTAGAATGCTATATCCAAAATATTTCAACACGCGGTTTAAAGTTAAAACTTATACCGTATTTTTTTTCACCTGGAGGCAAACTAGAGGCAACCTAGGTTCGCTCTAACTGCTGTCATCGTGCTCATTTATTGCTCGAGAGGCAACCTAGGTTCGCTCGAAAAAGGGACGGAGTCGCCCTGAGAAAAAAGTCAGTTTTGCGAGAAGTTCACCAATACTCTCAATGTTGTTGTCAAAACATTAAACAGCTGTTTTTGGCTGAAAACAAAACAGTTGAAATAATGAACGGGCAAATGATTATTGCCGCGATTTTGAACCTCTCAGCCAAGCAAAATCGTACTATCTGCAGTCCAGTGCAATCCGGACACGAAAAACGGCAATCCGGATGTGAAGAACCGAATGAAGAAATCCAGAAGGGAGAAAAAAATGACAGCTGCATGTAAACATTGCGCTCGTTCTCACGCACACCTATACGTATGGAATAACTCGAAACCCGAAACTTGCTTTTTTATTCTGACGGTTCGAGAGCCAAATCCGGAATCAAAAAAAAATACGCCATTAATCGCAATTGTAATTTTTGATTTTGCAGTGTAGAAGAACGCTTCGATAACTGCTTTTTGTTAACCGTGCATTAAAATTGTTTTCTCTGCTTTTTGTAGCGTAAATAAAAAATATTTCAAGTCAAATATTTGAAAGTTTTAAAAGAAACTTAATACTTTTTTCTTTATTTTGTGCCATTTCTAGCTGGTGAAATATCGAGGTCCCCCTCAAAGGCGCAATTCGAGTATTCAGACTAGCTCAAAGTCATCGAAACAGACGGAACCAGTTCAAGTGGCAACGATAACAGAGGAATCATCAACCAACTTGAATATAACCATTAGCCTCAGCCTAGATCCTGCACCTTCAGCTTCAACTTCTTCCGTCACGGAACTAAGAGATCCAAATCCTCAGATATCAGATCCAGTGGAAAAAATAAGTGAACAACTGGAGGAGGTACAGAGTTTGGCTAGTTTTGTCACAAAGTTTAAACCAGAGAATTCCCCCATCCGAGATAATTCCTTCAGTGGGAGGTTTTTGCTGGAAGTGAACAAAGAAGAAATCCGGGAGCCTGAAGCGGAAGAAGGACAAAACATAGCAGTACATAAACACCAATTCCGAGTTGATGGCTGTTGCCATTGCAACTGCCACAGTGACGATTCTTTAATTCCGAATTGTTTGGATAAGGGCCAAAAGAAGTTAACAGACTACTTCCGCCCAGTGCCGAAAAATCCTGTTACTTGTCAACCTCGTGAAGCTAAGCTGAAGGATAAGCTTTCGCAAATTTGTTTGCGTTTTAGAAAGGTATTGGAAGTGAGAAAACGGTGGTCAAACACTCATCTGGGTATAACTTTTGAACATTTCAAGCTGATTGAAATTTTTACTTATTTTTTGGACGATTTAAAAAAGATGAGCTGCGGACAACAGTCTAGGAACGATTGTCCACTTACCAATGGGTCAGGACGCAAGCCCACCAAAGTAGAAGCTACAGATGACAAAGACTGTAATTACGCATATAACTTTTTCGAAAAGGTTGAGGAAACCTTGTTAGCTGAAAATAAACGCAGCGAATATGAACAATTCCTAGATATTCTACAGAACTTCGACGATAAAGAAGATCATGTACCGGATTTGTATCGTAAGATTGAAAATTTATTGGTGGCCGATCATCCTGAACTAGTCGATTTGTTTTTGACATTTTTGCTTCCGGGCCAAGCTGCTGAGGTAGGAAAATTTTTCGAACATTTCATCCTCACCAGCGCAAACGATTTTTTGACGAAGCTCAATATATATTTTGCTAAACAACCCTCTCAAATCAAAAAGATCTACACTTCTCTGAATGAGTTGTCTAACGAACCAGACGTGACAATGGAACAGATTAAATCGAAAATAGTTCCGCTTCTCAAGGGCAACCAACTGCTGATTGATTGGTTTTTGCAGCTTTTCCCTCCCGAAAAACCTCCCGATAGCACGGTTTCTGATTTGTCCGATTACGAAGTGATATCTGCCAAGAGGTTCATTGTCCCTGAAGGGGTCAGTAGCAGTCAAACGTACGAAGATATCCCATTTGTTGAACCACCAGCAGAAACGGGATCGGAAAACACTATCTGCGGCACCAAGTACATTCAGGGTAAGATCATGTGCGGAACGCTTCCGGCTCGACTTTCGTTCCTGGCGCACGACAGTCAATCTTGCCAACAGCAATTCCAGCGGGCGATGTCTCCTTTGAAGGGATGCATGCACAATGTAGACCGATCGGCCAAACTAGGCTCGGACGGAGAGGATGGGAAATCCGAACAGGACTTTGGAGACTGTATGACTGCTAGCGATTCAATGGAAGATTCGATGGATCGGTATAAGCTCTGCGATGAAGCAACCTTCAAAGCACACGCCATACGGTTGAATCCCTTGGTTCACGGCAGAAAAGGTGTAAGCTATTCCGATGTCGAACATCTTTTAGTTCCACCGGAGTCGGACAGTGAAGAAAGGTAAGTAATAGATTTGTAACTTCATCAGTGTTTCAGTTTAAGCTTTTGTATTTATTGGTTTAGTAGTTTGTGTAATGTTGATAGCTTTAAAACCGGTTGAAAATATGTATTTATTTTCAAGCATAAAAAATATGCGAACGATCGTTTTACATTTGAAACTCAACTAGGTAATTGTGTTATCATGAAAAATTATCTTCTCAGGATTTTGGTTACTAAGAGTCGACTGTAGTTGATGGCGTTTAATTCCTTCAACATTATTTGAACTTATATCATCTGTGGCAAAACAAAAAGCAGTACCTTTTCCTAAGATAAATGAAATAGACGCTTAATGTTCAAACAGTTCCACTAAATTCCATAACCATTTTTTTGGGAAAATAATGAAATAGGTACAATGGAAAAAAACTCTCTGGGACCAAACTTATTACGATTTTGGTGCTTCCACGTACCTAACTCATTTTTTTCAATTTTGACACTTAGCCCCCTCTGGCCCCAAGGACCTCATATGCCCTTGTATAGTTTAAACCGACATAATTAAAACACATGTCAAACGGTGCTTAAATACTGAAACTTCTAATCTGGGTTTCTAGTCCATATTTTCATCATATTCAAACAAGTGTTTTGTTTAAAAAATGTGAGAAACGAAAGAAGTCCCCTAACAGGTAGCACATACACTGAACGATCCCTGAATTGGTAAACAAGAGGTACCGTCAAATACTTTTTGTAAGCTGAAGTTTTCACCCTGTTCAAAATATGGATAATAACCCAGCCCATTTTTTAAAAATAAGTTAAATCTTATTCAAGGCATTGCTTAGGCTTAGCTTTAATTAAATACTGTTGAATTATATAGACAACAATTATTAATTTCCATTTGAACTTTGACAGCCCCACTATTGAGGACGAGGACAAATTTAGCTCTCCAAAGAAGCAAAACGCGCAGCCGAAAGCTATAGTTAAAAAACGTATCAATTCACCGGTTAATAAAAAACTTCCTGCTGCTGCCTCCACCAGTAAAGTTTCGCCTACATGTGGAGGAAAAAAAACCTTCCCCTCTGTCCCTGTCGATTCCAAAGTGATAGCTGTTTCGAAAAAACTAAAAAGTATGGTTGAAGAAGTAGCCGAAGAACCTTCGACGGAGTCAGATGATGAAGGGTTTAAACGAAAAATACCAATGATACAAAGTCAACCGGTGACCCAGGAACCAGAAGCAAACGAGTCAAAGCCTGTTCCAAAACCAGAAGAGTTAGAGCCTCCGAAATGTTCGGCTACAGAATCTCAAAACACCCAAACAGGGCTGACCTCCGTCCCGCAAAACAACTGGACCCGCGATGAAGATAAAATAATATTGGAGGAGATTAAAAAAGGTTCTAACGCAGTGGAAGAACTGATCGAAAGAATTGGAGCAAAGATTGTTGAACGAAATGCTTCGGAGATTAGAGTAAGGTATGAGTTTCTGATTGAGGTGCTCAAAAAATTCCAGAAAGGAAACAAATAGACTATTCAAGGCATGTATTACGTAACACGAGTAAATTGTTTGTTTAATGTTTCAATAAATTCGGACAGATAATCTATTTTTACGCAGCCCTTAGACCTTATATCACTTGAAGGATGATGACAACCTTCACCGAATAAGCTAGGGAGGAATGCTACCATATGTAAAATTCGCGGAAAAAAATGAAATAGCTATCTAGTTTACGGAATTTACGGAAAGTTCAGACGTGGTTATTGCTAAACTTCTTTTCTTCTCTGTTTCGGGAATGCGACCGTTATAGAACAACATTATACCTTTTGAAACATATTGAAGGGATTAGGTATTAATATCTGAGAAATTTGTCAGAGTAGGTGGTGCATGTTTCAGATACTTCTGCGAAGTTCATAAATGCGGACGATTCCTGCCCCGATAATGAACTGTTATTATCCACAGGTAAGTTGACATACCATTCATTTTGTGTAGCTTTTCAATTCAAATTTTCGGATATTGATTAATTTTAACTGATGATTTTCAAATTTTCTAGGTTTTATGTCGTAGTAAACATGTTTCTGCTCTCTACACAAACGCCAATCAAGCGTTGTGGAGGCTCAAGAAATGTTCACGGTTTCGAAAATGTGACCCCCAGACAGCCGGATTATCGGCCGCTGGTGGCTGCACACGGTTTGCGGCATTGTTGGCAACAGGGCGTTGTGCAATTGGCCTTACGATTTCCTGCGGTCTGTTGTTGTTGGAAGTTTGTCGATCACTGTTGGGTGGATTTCTCGATCTGTTACACATTTTCTGTAACATTTAATGCAATTTTAAAAATGTCAAAAGATTATGCAACTACTACTAATGAATATTTTTCTGCAAATATCCTTTACACGTACCACCTTTAAATTTCAAAGAGAGAAGATGTTTAGAATCCACACAAACCTTTTTTACTAATTCAGGTTATAAACTCATGCATGAGTAATATTAAATTATTATGATCACTTTCTCACAGCTGAACAAAAGAATATTTTTTGAAATTTACTTTTACTATTATTAACGTACTACGTTAACGTACATTGAAACAAATAAACAAACTTGAAAGATTCTATCAATTTTCGCATGTCTTAATAATTTTGCTCTACTATTGTTGTAGACGTTGTGTTTTTTTGTCTATTGTTCACCAAAACATTTTTATTCGTCGCAGTTGGGTATACCGTAATTTATTTTGCTAGCGGCTTGTGGTAATGAAAGCGTGTGATGATAGGCTTGAAATTTGAAACATCAAACGGTCTCGTTAAGAAATCGATAACCGATCACAGTGCAAATACAGTCATTGAAAAAAGTTAGTAGATAATCAAGATCAATTTCCACCATCATTTTGCTTACGTGCTTTATAAAATGGATGCTACAATGATTCATCTAAAGTCTAAAGGGTGTCGACGATGGAATTGCCACGCACAAAATTGATTCGCAAAATTCGAGTTTTTATCCGATTGCCATCAATTTTCAGGGATTGGAAAATAACTATGAAACTTCATTTTACCTTTTTATTCGTATTTTATTTACAGTCCATACGCAAATGCCCGCACCTGGGCCTTAACTCCGGCCATAAGATTCTGCACATTCATAACATAGGTCGTTTAAGAAGGTGCTGCCCGCTGCACCACTTCAGCAGTCTTTGGAGTAGTGGCAAATCCGACCAGAAGGTTGTTGGTACGTTGTGGGCCTTTAGGAGAGGAATCAGCCGCTTCTGGAGGCACTCTTCAATGTACGTTGAGACATGAACGTTGAGACTTGGTTTTTTCCCATTTTTATTAGTTATGCCTGAAGAGGGCAACCCATTTTCAACCACCTCTGAGAACGGTAAACAACGAGTCTGTGGCGCAGAATTAGCACAAATCACTTCGAGCATTACCAACATGTGATTCCAATGTAGGACGAGGCTGACCGCGAACAGGCAGATTGTTTGCCGGCTTGACGTGTGAAGACGAAAAAGAGGAAGGAGGAGAAGAAACTTTTCTGACAACTTTGGGATTTCTCCTAGAAGCAATAATTTTTCCCCTAACGGGACAGTCTATAGAATTCGAGGAATGATTACCTGCGCAATTCGCACACTTGAAAAATTCTGTTTGTGGTTTATCACCACCAAAAAGGCATTTAGATTTTTCATGATCGAATGAGCCGCAAAGCATGCATCTGGCATTCATTCTACAATTTTTAGTGCCATGACAAAAAGCTTGACAACAACGACATTGCGTAATATTTTGAAGAAAATTGGTAGAAGATTTTCGAAAAGGTTCAAATATGACTCGACAATCAAACATTAGACGAGCCTTTTCAAGAATATGCAAATTATTAACCTGATCCTTTTTAAAATAGATCAAATAAAGCTCAAGAGTAAACCCAACAGTACTGATAATATTCGTGTTGGTTCTTTTCCTCATTTTAATTACTTACTTGAATCGAAGAAAAACCTAACCAAGAATTTGATTCAGTTGTGATCTCATCCGGTGTCTGATCGCCGGGAGACCACGAAGTGCAACTTTGAAAGGACGACCACTTTTAGTGTCGTACGTAAAAAATTAGTGTTTTTTATTATTCAAATAATTTAAATTTTTTTGAAAATCATTCAAAGATTCCGCCAATATACGAGCAGTTTTCCTTCGACCGATCTGAAAAGAATTCTTCACATCCTTGACGGAAGTGACGATTTCTTTTCGAAAGGCATTGAAGTCTGAAATCGTGACCGTAATTGGTGGAATCTTTTTATTTTTAAAGTATAAAAAGAAGGTATAAAAAGAAGAAGGTTTCTTAGTACTCTTATCAGAATTAAATGTGAATATTTCCTAATCACCGATGTTATGAAAGACATCGAATGAATTGGAAATTTCAACATTTTGGACGATAGACCTGAATTAGGTTCGTTTTCTTCCGGCTCTTGAGCCGACCGACGACTTCCCCATGCTCGAAAGAAAAGAGAAAAATATGAATAAAAGAAAATGAAAATAATTTTAGCACTGAAAAGTGCTGATTGAAAACCAGTTAAGGAAAAAATAAATAATGTAAAATGTTCCTGCAGGTACACAGGAACGATACGATGCTCCGGCGTACGTGTTGACGGCTCAACGGTACAGATGGAAGTCGTCTTTATTGGAAAGATATTTTTTTTACTTTATTAACTGCAGTGTAGTTCCCGATTACGATATTCCGGACAAATTAAGGACACTATTTTTCTGACTTAAAATACATATTTATTAGGTGATATGAAAGGCGGTTAGAAATACGACCGTTCTAAGCGGGGAGAGAACTCGAATTGGGATTCGATGTCTCCGTATCGAGGGGTGCCTCGATGTCACTTCACTCATACATTACACCCCCCGTCTTAACTTGAAAAACATCTGCTAATAGCAAACATCTGAAAAAACGGTTTAACCTTTGAAAATTCTTCCTTGCTTGTCTCGCAGTCTCCAGAAACCTCTGGCGAAACCACTAACGACCAATCCAGCTTCAGCATCATCTTCGCTCGAAAACCCTTCTTCTTGTTCTGAGTTATCTTCTTCATTTGGGGTGAAATAGCCTTCATTTTCAGCTGAGCTTAGTTCCTCAACTTCTAGCTCAACAGAACCATTCGTATTAAGGGGCACTTCCTTGGTTCTGTCAATTTCAGGTACTGTATCCACTACGCTATCTTCGTTATTTACGACGGAACCCGATGGACTTGCAGACACGTTATCAACAACTGAACCTGAGTTGAAAGATCTTTTCACCGGCATCGACGCTGTGGCTATTGAAGGTGACCCCTGTTTTGGTTCTTTCGGGGACACAACCAGTTCTCCGCTCCCCAACAGTCGAGTGTCCTTTTTTAGCTGATCAAGGTGACGTTTTATGATGCGCCCGGAATGCTCTAGCCGAACATAATAGTTTCTCGGTCCTGAGATAGATGTCACAATCGCTGGGGTTCACGACACTTTATTCGGATTACTATAGTCTCTAGAAATAACCCTCTCCCCTATCTCAAATGTTTCTACCCGAGTCCCACGATAATTGCGCATTTGAGATTGCTGATTCTGAGCAATTCGATCCTTAACCGAGACAGCCACCTGATTATCTTCCGTCAAAATACTCGGCTTCAACAAATCCAACGTCGTTCTAATGTCTCTTCCCAACATCATTTGAGCCGGAGACACGTCGGTAGTGCAGTGATTAGCCTTTCGATAACCAATCAAGAAGTTTGTAACAATACTACTCACACATTTCTTCCCCTCTTGCAAACATTTAATAAGAGAGTTCTTAAAAGTCTTCACCATGTTTTCTGCCGCACCATTAGTAGAAGGATGACCCGGACTTGTGAGCTTATGGGTAATACCATTTGCCTTGAGGAATTTTTGAATATCGGAAGCTAAGAACTGTGTACCGTTATCACTCACTAATTCATCAAACAATCCAAACCTCGCAATACACTCGGTTAGTTTTTCCAAAACAAATGCGGATGTACAGTTTTTTGTGGGAAAAACCTCTACCCATTTAGAAAGCGCATCAACGATCAAAAGAAAACTCATTCCTTTTACAGGCCCCGCGAAATCCACATGTACACGACTCCAAACCTTTCGGGGTGAACTCCAAGGAATCAGTTTGGCCTTTGGTGGACTTTGAGTATTGAAAAGACACACCGAACAGTTTCGTACATAATCTTCCAGCTGAACATCAATACCCGGCCACCATACACTCGAGCGCGCGACACTTTTACACTTCACGATACCGAGATGCGACTGATGTATTTGTGCCAACACCAAACTTCTTAAAGCCTTTGGAACTACGACTCTGTGTCCACGCATTACGACTCCATTTTCTAGTGAAAGCTCGTCAAAAACAGTTTTATATGGACTGTCTTTCAATTCACTTAAAGATGCCTCACCACGTAAAACCTTTGTAACTTTATGTATCTCGCAGTCGCTTTTCGACTCAGTGATCAATGTTTGCACAGTCAACGGATCAACAGTTTCTTGGTTAATGAAGTTCAAATAAGAATCCTCTTCCTTCCAAAGCTTCCAAGATTCCGTTGGAAAGCGTGATGCAAAATCAGCTATGTTTTGCTCCGATTTCACGTGTTCGATGCCATAATTAAAACCAGACAAAAAATGAGCCCACCTTTGCATTCTACTAGCTGCGATTGTCGGGACACCTTTCTGAGGGTGTAACAATCTAAGGAGTGGTTTATGATCTGTTCTTATCAGGAATCTATTTCCCACCAAGTACAAGAAAAATTTGTTCACACCATACATAATAGCCAGTGCTTCTTTATCTATGACACTGTAGTTCTTTTCAGATGAATGTAAAATACGAGAAGCATAAGCCACTGGCCTTTCAATGCCTGTTTTACTCTTCTGACTAAGCACGGCGGACACTCCTTCATTCGATGCATCACAAATTAAAATGATTTCTAAACTGGGATCAAAATGAGCGAGTGAAACATCCTTACAAATCTCGTCCTTGATCCGTTTGAACGCTACGCTGCATTCGTTGGTCCACACAAATGTCTCTCCCTTCCTCAGTAACACATACATAGGAGCCATTATGCTTGCCACATCCCTCACAAACCTCGCATAATAGTTCACGAGACCAGCGAAAGCTCGCACTTCGGTGACATTTTGCGGCTCTCTGGCATCCCTTATAGCTCTAATTCTATCATCCGTTTTCCGAACCCCGTTTTTGTCTATCGTATATCCCAAAAACGTTATCCCCGACTTGAAAAATTCACACTTTTCTTTATTCAATTTCAAACCCGCACAAAGTAACGCTTGGAATACCAGCCCCAATCTTGTCAAATGTTCTCGCTTCGTGCTTCCCGTAACCACAATATCGTCCAAGAAATTTTGAACACCTTCGATACCGGATAGCAACTTCTCCAACTCTTTTTGAACAATGCCAGAGGCCGGCCTTATTCCGAAAGGCAACCGATTCATTCGATAAACCCCTTGGATCGTTGAAATCGCACATAAGTCTCTCGAAGACACATCCAGCAGGAATTGATTGTAACATTTAGATAAATCCAGTTTTGAGAAATATTGCGCCCCATTAAGTTTGGTCAAAATTTCGTCTACAGTTGGTAATGGGTGCTTCACATCTTTCACTTCCCTATTAACAGTTACTTTGTAATCGCCACATAGTCGTAAACTGCCATCTGATTTTAGTACCGGTACAAGTGGCGTTCCCCACAACGATGTGTTGCACTTCGATATTATTCCCAGGTTTTCCATATTATCCAACTCCTGTGCCATAAGGTCTCGAAATTTAAAAGGAACTGGCCGAGGATTCTTAAAAATTGGTGTTGCTTTTTCGTTCACTTCAATTTTCACCTCACGGTACTTGTAACACCCCAACTGGTTCGAAAACAACTCTGAATATTTCTCAATCAATTTACTTAGATCCATATCATTGCACTGCTGGATGTTTTTGATCACCGAAAACTGAATACCAAAAGCCCTCACGAAATTTCGCCCTACTAACGGAGGACCACCTTTTTCAACAACAACGAAAACCACCGATTTTTCCTTATTTTCGAACTTCACATTTGGACTGATTGCCCCCTTCACTAGCAATGCTCTTCCATCATAGCCCACCAGTTTCACCATCGTTTTACGCAACTCGCAATGGCTCAAATATTTCACGAAGAAATCCCAAGAAACCACCGATATCGCCGCACCTGTGTCCAATTCCATGGCATACTTTTCACCCCCAATAAACACTTCCAGCTTGATTGGTCGTTCGATTTCATTTACGCCATCAATCGAATAAATTTCAATTGCTTTCGACTCACTCAAATAATTCTCCTGTACAACCGATTGGCTCTCCTCTCCCAATCCCGCTTTTTCTCCATCAAACCCTTCAGTAACATAATTTGCTCGTTGTATACCACACGCTGCTCGAATGTGGCCCTTCTTGTTGCACTTTTTACACACATACTCTCGAAAACGACAAACCCGCCAAAAATGGCCAGATTCGTTGCAAGCAAAACACTTCATGCTTTCTCGCTTTCGCTGCGGTGCCTGAGATGAATCGGCCTTCTTTTTCCAGTTGGAATACACATCACTTTTACCTTTCACATAGTATTGGTGCGATATCTGTGATGCATTCTCTATCTCGTATTTCAACGCAATTTCTTGCGCTCTCTCCAACGTCAGGTTCTCGTTCTCCTCGCAAATTCTATCGTAAGCCTTTCCGTCCAAGCCATCGATAAATTTGTTCACCAAATTATGTTGCAGATGAACACCGAATTTGCAACTAGCAGCCAGATTTTTCAGCCTCACAATCCACTCGTTCACCGTTTCTGAGCCATTCTCTCCCCTTTTGGCTCGAGCAAAAACCCGTCGATCCTTGTGAATAATCACTGGCGGTGTAAAATGCGTCGACAACAGATTACATAAGTCTGCATACGACTTGTCCTTAGGTTGATCGGGGGTGCACAAATCACGTAGTAGCTTATACGTTTTCGCACTCAGTTGATTAATCAGCAAGGCTTTCTTCACTTCTTCTTTCACACCGTTGCTCACGAAATATTGCTACAACTGTTCTTTGTAGAGCTCCCATTCTTCCGATTCGCCGTCAAAATGGCGAAATGCTAGTGACGCCGCCATGATAGTTCCAAAATTTTCTTTCGTAACTGTTTCCACTGTACACTCAGAAATGAAAAAAATATGAAAATTATTATATTTCAATAACTCCGATATTTCTCTGACATTAATATCCAGAAATATTAAAAAATAACTATTTCAGATATTTAAATTTATGCATCCGAATAATTTCTTGGCGTGTAATGATCCAATGCATAAAATTTAATAACCGAGAAATTATATATTATTTTGTTCAAACAAACGCTTTGTGCGTTTGAGTCCCAACTAAACGGGTATGAGCACATGCTAGATTCTTCAGTTGCTAAATGCCTTTCAACTTGACTGCATGCAGATTCCATTCTCTTTAAATATTTATCTGAATCGTATTTAAAAAGGATGGACTCAATTGCAGCATGTAATATTACCAGCGAAATGCACATGTTTTTATGCTATGGTCAATTATGCACATTGACCATAGAACATGGACGAAAATCAAACGATTTTCGTTTGGTTTTTCTGTTTATTTCTGCTTTAAGCGTTTGCCTTTACGTTACGGCTCAAACTTTTATTTCTGACCACCAGATGTCGTTCCATAACATTTCTCAATGCATAAATTTTAATCGCAGAAATATTTCCCAGTGAGAAATATCCCAGTAATTACACCATGAGAAATATCCGTGTGCGTAAAGAGGGAGATATGTGAAAATACCTAAAATATAACTGTTTGATATTTTATTTATTTCTGAGTGTAGGTTCTTTATTCACTTGACTCGTCGCCAATGCAGTGTAGTTCCCGATTACGATATTCCGGACAAATTAAGGACACTATTTTTCTGACTTAAAATACATATTTATTAGGTGATATGAAAGGCGGTTAGAAATACGACCGTTCTAAGCGGGGAGAGAACTCGAATTGGGATTCGATGTCTCCGTATCGAGGGGTGCCTCGATGTCACTTCACTCATACATTACATTAACCCTCTTAAAAGCAATCCCACCTTTAAACGTAGTTTATTAAAATCAGCATAAAGTTAAAGTGACCCATTATTTTAATTTACTTTTTGCGCAGAATATTTCAAAATAATCTTATCTATACTAATGGCTGCTATTTGACAAAAAATATTGTCAAAAACTACAGCTTAGAAAAGCTTTAAAACATGAGAAAACTGGAAATGGACCTATTTTCGAAAAATCATCATTTTGTAAGCGTCATAAATCTTTGGTTGTATCAGGATGAGTACAGTAGGGTGGGTTAATATACAAAAACACGGAATCGACCATCTTGTGACAGGGCAGGGTGGGTACAGTACCCACCCTGTGACAGGGCATCGTGATGTTTACAAAAAGGAAGAGGAATCAAAGTATATACCAGCGAAGGTAGCACGCACAGAAAAAGTTGTTTTCCTCCTGCCGATATTAATCAGTCAGCAAACCAAATTTGTCGAATAGTGTCGATAACCATTTTATTGAACCAGATTGTGTCGTCTGCAGAGTTCCATTTGTGTCAAGGTTTGTAGTTTAAGATTTCATTAAAAGGAATAGGTAATTAAATATCTTTTTTGTTTCAATTAACGTCCAGAAACAGTTTAACTTTTACAATAAAACAAAACATGTTAAATAATCTATATTTCAGATGCCTTATTATTGTGCCGTGAAAGGGTGTGGGAACAAAGCTTCCAGGAACCCAAACTTGGTTTTCCACAATTTTCCACGGGACACACACCGTCAGAGACAGTGGATCCAATTTTGTGGACGAGAAGAAGACTGGGTCCCGCAAAAAAGTCAGGGAGTCTGTTCAAACCATTTTAGTGAAGGCAGCTACGACGAGCTTTATCGAATACGACAGCAACAGATAGGTGCTACAATGCGGAGAGTTTTAAAACCCAACGGTAATTTATTATTGGTATCTTATTGACCTGACTTTCATTAAACAATTTTTCCAGCACTACCAGGGATTGACCAATCTACTGTTACCTCTAATGATGGTCGTGTTCGTATTCATAATAATGACCCGGGAGAAGGTTCGTTGATTTTTTTTTCATAAGAAAAAGAAAACAGTGTTTTAGAGAATTTTAAATGAATTTTTAATGCTAGTTGCACATTGTGAACAAAGGTGTCAGATCTGACCCTCGTCTGACCAACTGAAAAAACTAGCGAAGAATTTGGAATTTTAGTGTTGCATGGTGTAATTATTGTGTATAAAACCTAAATTTTATTCATATTCTAGTGTATGTAACAATTTCCTTGTTCTTACTCAAATGCAGGATCATCCGGAACAGGTTGTAAAGACATGACCCTTGGAGCCAGATTTAATGCAGTGGAATGCGAACCACAGACTGAGCAGGAGCAGCACATTTCAGAGCTCACAAACGAAACGCGAAGTTTAGATGTTCAGCCGGAGCAAAATGAAAACGCCGAAGAATCCCTTAAGCGGGAACTTGCTTTGTCCAAAATGCAAAATCAACAGCTTCAACAACAAATAGAAAATTTGAAAAAAGCTAACTCACATTTAGCTAGGCAACTAGCAAACGAAACTAATCTTTTGGAGCAAAATCAAAACGCCGAAGAGTTTCTTAAGCGGGAACTTGCTTTGTCCAAAATGCAAAATCAACAGCTTCAACAACAAACAGAAAATTTGAAAAAAGCTAACTCAAATTTAGCTAGCCAACTAGCAAACGAAACTCATCTTTTGAGACGAAAGCTTCGCGATCTTGAAAAGCAAATTATTAATTGTAAAGCAGAACACATGGACCGCTCCCAATTCATCCAGAATTTGAGAATTGCTTTAAAAGGAGTCTTGTCTGAAAACCAAATAGATGTTATCTTAAAAAGAAAAAAAAAGCCTCACTGGACATCAGAGAAGATCTCACAAGCATTTGCAATTCGTTTTTTGAGCAAAAGATGCTACCTGTTTATAAAAAATGAATTGCATATTCCATTACCTTGTATTTCCACACTTGGTCGTTTTGCCCGCTGCATTGATCTTAAAAATGGATTATTGAAGGATGTACTACGTGCCATGGAAATAGTCGGACAAGAATCGCAGCAGAAGGATTTAGCATGTATTCTATCATTTGATGAGATGAGTGTAAAAAAACTTATGGAGTTTGATGAAGGTGCTGATGAAATTGTTGGTCCTCATACACATGGGCAATTTGTTATGGCCCGAGGACTTCTGTCGAAATGGAAGCAAGTCATCTATGTTGGTTTCGATCAAAAGATGACTCCAGAAATTTTGATGGAAATTATCACAGAACTTTATAAGGTTCGTTATATTGTGGTAGGAATAACCTCAGATAACGGCCCAGAGAATGTAGCACTTCGGACAAACATTGGGATCACAACAGAGATCACAGATTTCGAGCATCCTGTGACTAAAGACAAAATTTACGTCTTCGGCGATGCTCCGCACAATTTAAAACTGATTCGGAACTGGCTAGTAGGAGGCGGTATAATTTGGAAAAATAGGAAGTTAAACAGCAGGCTTCTTAATGAACTTATAAATAAACGAGGTAGTTTTGAATTTACACCTCTGTTTAAACTTGATTCATCTTTCATTAATTTATCCTCGGTGG
Source organism: Uranotaenia lowii (assembly GCF_029784155.1). Taxonomy (NCBI): domain Eukaryota; kingdom Metazoa; phylum Arthropoda; class Insecta; order Diptera; family Culicidae; genus Uranotaenia; species Uranotaenia lowii. The sequence goes on from NC_073693.1 coordinate 256,372,351, forward strand.
CCAGACTTGTAAACCATCGACATTTTCTCTGACAGTCGCACAGCCTGCTTTTATCAGTATCATTGTTCGTGCCATCAAACGAATGCGACCGAAAACTTGCCGAACAGTCGACTACCATCAAACGAAACGACATTCATTCTTCTTTGTGTGATTGTCGAACAAAATTTCGTGTCTTGGTACACGAGAGGGATAATTTGATGGTCAAACGACCATCATTCCCGACAGTTTACAACATCGCCTATCTCTTTCACGCAGCAGAACTTACAGACTCAATAAGCAAATGCAATCTTTTCTATTCACTCTCTCCTGTTGAAAAAAAAAATCGTCACTCTGCAGCGCCGGGTGATGTTTGGATGTGTTGGTCGAACAATGTGGAATGATAATCTCGATTATCTACGCAAGAGGGATGACAGTCAAAAGACTAACCACAAAAAAGATCAAAATTTCGTTTGACATTTTTTTGCTCTCCGATCAAACGATTGCGCTCTCCACGATTGTCACGAACGATGTGTGGTGGTTGTCTCCGGAAAAATTCAAACGATGGTGACCAATTACAAGCCTGCGGTGGACAAGCAGAATGTTTCTAAAGCAGCGAAACTCCTCTCGCATACCACTGCAACTGCTCTTCGAGAAAGATTTAATAATACCAGGGATTCGGACGAATCGAAACATTTGGCTGATTTTATTGAAATAGTGAACAAATGGTTCGATGTGTTCAATTCATTTACACCTTTCCATAATCAAAATTTAAAACAATCCTACAAGGCAGCTGATTATCAATTATCAGCTCTTAACGATATGGACAAATTAATGCGAGAATCCAAAGGTATAAAAACAAACGGAGAAATATGCTACTCTTTAGTTCAATTTCAAAAATCCATTATTATGTCAATAAAATCACTTAAAGGATTATATGAGGATATTAAAGAAAAGTATGGTATACAGTATATTTCTACTTTTAAGGCAAGTATATTAAATTATAAGTGGATTGTAAAAATGTTTGAAAGTTTAGCTAATTAGTTAATTATATACTTTACAGCTCAATCAAGACCTTTTGGAAAACTTGTTTTCGCAAATAAGAACTAAAGGTGGATTAGACGACAAACCAGCTCCACTTCAAGTTCTATATCGCCTGCGGATGATTATTCTAGGTAACGACCGAGGTGAAATACAGTGACGGGCAAAAATTTAAATCACAATTGCAGCAAACTTGTGAAAAAATAGGGAATCTCTTTAAACAGCTTGATACTGGATTCATACTACAAGTTTCATCTGTGCTGGTGGTTTTAGAATTTTGTCCGTCACGCCGCTATTCGCAAGACTGCCCCATATACAAAAACAACGAACCCTAAAAAACAGCTTTATAGATTTTTATAAACTTTCGTGGATTTCTCGGTTGAAACTTTATCTTTTCTTTCTTCAAAGATATTAAGATAATTGTTGTAGAATTTCGTCCAATGTTTTTTTGCTTTGGAAGTTGCTGATTCAGAGGAGAAAATAATGATGGGACAGCCTTGCGAGTACAGACATATGGGACAGCTTTGCGGGTATATTTCATATTGGACATACATGACTTGGTTTTTTTTGAGAACAAAGTTATGCAAGTTTCTAGTCTAAATTGAAAAACTAAATCTATTTGAACAATATTTGAGATAAACTGAAAAATGACGAAAATGCATATGGGACAGTCTTGCGAATAGCGGCAATATGTGGAGTAGAAAAACTTTGGATCATTCCGTTAACTTCCTACATATGTTAATGTACATTTAAGGCAAAAATCCAGGAATAACTCAACGCAATACCAACACAGTAGACCAAGGTATTCTTAGCGGAACGCGCGATGAATTCATAACGGCAACACTTTTTAAAAAATCTGACATCGATCCTGACGTCCCAGAACAGCCTCAAGACTATGAACAACCTCAAACGTCTGATTCAATCGAGGACTCTCAACACATTGGCTCGGATGAAAAACTCGAAGAATCGATCTCATTAGTAACTGTCTCATCCAGCGTGATTGATAGTTGCCACGAGGAAGACGGGTTTGATTACATATTGGGATGGATTGCATTCAAGCTAAAAAAATCGCATCCTGATCTCGGCGACAAAACGAAGGATATTAAAGATAGCTTAAATCCATCTCATATGCCATCCTTCATAGCTAATCTGTCGTACGGCGGATTAATGGTACCTTCTCCTGAATTTAAAGTGATGGGCAAAGCCATGGAGAAAGTTTTTATTCTTAGCCATGGTACAATGAACTTTAATTTCAAGTGCAATGTTCTGGAAACGGTGATTAAGCGAATCACTCAAAAATATCCGAACTTCGACATAGTTGTGGTCAAGAAGTTTGTGAAAATACGAACTATTGTCCGAATGAGATATTGCAACTTACTGTCACAAGGTTTAATACAGCAAAATGCTTACGATGATCAAAAACCATCAACTTCCAAAAGACGGTTTGAGCAAAAAAGTCATGTTGCTAACAAGTACAAAAAGTTATGCTCTCAATAACAGGCAAGTATTTATTGACAATCAAACAAATATATTTATAACAATCTTCTTTAAATTTGCAGGAAACATCAAGACCGCCATAAATGTTATCCATACAATTTCGAAAATTGTCATTTTAATATCGTTTACCAGACCAAGTTCTCATTTTTTGTTTTTAAATTGTTGTGTTACACGTAGTGTTATGTATGATTCGGTTTAACTTACGAACTAAAAAACTTCGCATTGATTGCGGAAGATAATTGAAATTCATCGAACCATTGAACTCGGTTTTAATTTTAACAAGTTCACGAAGAAAATAATATATGTGATTGTGTTTTTGAGTTCAATTGGAAATATACTAGATTTATCTTCATTTTTGAATTGTGTTTTATCTAATTTAGATCGAAATAACGATTGGTCAATTTAATGATGAATCTTCAGAATGTATCAATACTTTTTTTTCGTAATTTTACTGGTATTATTATAATTTTAATAAATTTAATTGCTGTAAGGGTTGTAATTGTCCGCCTTGATTCTGCAGGTCCAGCTGGAATGGATCCCCATCACCATCAAACAATCCGGTATAGATTATGCTGAAAGTTGAGATTGCCTGCCACTCTGTTCTGTCGACGAGATGAATGATAATGATAATTATCAACAAATTAAAAAAAAAAAACAGCAATTCATTGTGTCATCTGGAGATAGAGATGTTTCTCCTAATAATCCTGAACTGATCGCCGGCGAATCTGTTGAAAAACTCATGCCCCGAGCAATAGTATGCTCCCATCGCTTTGATCACCTTTTCCGATCCTATTTCTGTTTCTTACATGCTCATGACCCGGGATTTTTTGTAATCAAAGGCTAAACCTGCAAAACAAACAAAAAATTAAAGACTATTTAGCCGATAAGGGATGGTGGAACTTACCTCGAGTGCTGCGTGTAGGTTTCCTGATTCCGTCCCGCATGTGATTTTCGATGCTAGTTGAATTCCGGTCATGAGTCATCGAAATTAACTGGCCGAATCAGTTCCGCGCCTGGTGCGCTTCCGTCGTGGGAGAAAAAAAACTGTTTCCTTTTGACTGGTGACTGAACTGGCCGCTGCTGCTGCTAATCAAACTGCGTTCGCTTCTTGTGGTTTTCATGGGAATGGTGGCTGCTGCTGTGGTGGCGGTGTCTTCTTCCGGAATGTTCCGGAATCTACTACGACCTGTACGCGGGGTAGAAAAAAATGAAATCATCACTAAACTAAACAAATATTTTTCATCTTAATTATTAATCTTCAATTATTTTTCATCTTACCTTCATCGTTAGCGATGCTTTCGACCTCGGTACACTCGGTTTTCAATACTTTTATGGCCATTTTACGGTTTTTCTGGCCAAATAACTTTGTTTTCGTACGCTTTTCCTGAACTAGAATTGACTGTTGTCAATGGATGGTCCACTTTAGATTATAAATGACGTCAAACTTTTAACCACTACCAATGCACACTTGTTGTTGTTGTTGTTGTTGTGTTTTTATTTAGGTGGCTTGAGTGTCAATCTCATATCGCCAGAGTCATAACGTTTGTATGACAGTAGTCCGTTACGGTTTGATTCTGGCCATCCGTATGAATTGGATGACTTCTTTTATTTTTGTTTGTTCGAAATTTCCAATAAGTTGCTTTAAGTTCTGATGTCCTTCCCAATCGAAGTGATTTCTTACATGGTTGTATTTAACACATTTTAGCAAAACATGTTGTGTTGTGTCGGGTGTACTGCAGAGGTCGCAGACTTCCGAATCTTTGATCTTCATTTTTGCCAGCCAATAGTTTGAGAAGTCGTGTCCAGCCATTATTCTATTTAACATTCGTGTTTCATAGGCATCGTAGTTTTGGGTCCAGTACCACGGTTTCGTTGGGAAATTCTCGACAAATTCGTAGAATTTTAGTCCTTTATTGTCTTCTAGAGCTAATCGTCTATACCAAGTGTTAACATCATTCATCAATCCGTTTTTTATTCGAAGTGTCATGTCGTGCCATAATATTTTGTTTGTTAATATAGCTTCACTTGTAGTTCCTTCTTTGGCGAGTTCGTCAGCCTGTTCGTTTCCTTTAATTCCTACATGGGCTGGAATCCATTGTAGAACTGTGCCGGTTTTAGACAAACAATCACAAATTTCAGATGTTAGTTGATCCATCTCATTTTTATCTTTGCAGCCATCGAGGAACCCGCAGGCCGACTGGGAATCGGTCAGAATTACCGTCGGATATCTTGGAAGATTTTCAATTTCCTGGGTTGCTAGCCAAATAGCAATCAGTTCAGCGGTCATGATAGTGCAACATTCTTCTAGTCTCATACTTATTCTTAGATCAGATTGGGCTTCAAAGACACCAATGCCACAGGACGTTTCAGACCTTGAAGCATCTGTGTAAATTTGTCTCCAGCCGATGTAGTTTGTATTAATCATTTGCATTGAGATTTGAAGCATGGTTGAGGAGGTCATCTTGCGTTTCTGGATAGGGATTCCTTCGACTTGGATGCGAATGTCGATTTTTTCACAAGCCCTTGTTCTCAAAATGCCATATGTCTTTTGAAGAGATTCCTTATTTTCCATGTATGTCCATTCTAGGTAAGTATAGAGCTTTTTTTCCTTCCTGTTTTCTGTGTTGAGTTCTATAAGTTGTTCGCTAACTGCATCACCCAGTTGAAGATGTTTCGCTATTCGCTTCTGGGTGTGATAGTTTCTTTTTAAGTGCAACGGAATTTCATTGCTTAGGGCGGCCAGAGTATTGATTGGTGTGCTTCTGCTACAACCTGTTGCGATCCTTTGACATTGTCTGTTAGCTACTTCCAGTTTTCCTTGATTTGTCTGGGACATGTTTCCATAGATTGATGATGCATACGAAAAGAAACTTCCGTACAGCGCTTTGTGGAACATTACCATAACTCTTGGCGTTGCTCCTTTCTTAATACTGCCTATAATCTTGAGCATGTTTTGTCGTTCAGTTATCTTTTGTTTTAGTGATTGAGCATGTGTTCCATATTTTAAGTTTTTATCTAAATATACTCCAAGATATTTATAATTACGAACCGTTTCCAACGGTGTGTTTTCTATTGTAATTCCAACGTCGACGTTTTGATTGTTGAAAAGAATTACCTTCGTTTTCGCTTGGTTAATTTTAAGATTAAGTTTTTTGCTTATAATTATGAAATTATCTACTGCTCTCTGTGCTTTATGTATTACCTCTTGTTTAGACGATCCAGATACAATTTTGAGGAAGTCGTCTGCAAATTGCAATGTTGTCTCCCCTTCAGTGCTTTCGTGTAATCCTACTGTATAAATATTAAATAAAGTAGGTGAGAGCACGTCTCCTTGTGGTAGTCCTGTGCTAACTCTATACTCGACTAAGCCTTGTTCTGTTTGTATGATGATTTTCCTGTCTTTTAGGAAATTTTGGATCCATTTTACTGTATCGTTCGGGAACTCCAATTTAATCATTGTTTCGACCAGTGTATCCACTCTAACAGTGTCGAATGCGGAACTGAAGTCGAAAAATATTCCAATACTCAATTCATTATTACGCTTAGCCTTCATTAATACATTAGTGGCATACTCTAAACAGCTTTCTGTTGATTTCTTCGATTGAAATCCGAATGATAGTTTTGGTAAAATGTTTTTTTCTGAGATGTGGCCTTTTACTACTTCTAGTACTGCGTGGTTGATTGATTTAGTCAAGGTGGGCAAAAGGGCTATTGGTCGATATGAGTTAATGTTGTTGGGGTCTCTACCAGGCTTGAGTACAGGCAGTAATTTTATGTGTCTTAACTTTTCTGGTAGGTAACCTCTAGCGTATATGTCATTTAGTTCATTAAGGAGTACCTCTTTTGCCTCCGTTCTTAGATTTCTTAGTATACTATATGAAATCTTATCTATCCCTGGAGCTGAACGTCTCTTGTTTTGAAGAATTTCGTTCCATTTCTCTAGTGTTAGGATTTTATTAGGGGAAGTGTTTTGTTGAATGGTTGTTATTGGGTTGTCGTTTGGAGTATCTGATATAAAGTTTGTTTGTAGAAATTCTAGTGCGAATTGTTTTGAAGTTAGTATAATGTTGTTTTTCGGTTTGTTTTCATGACGGTATTTAAGATTCCTGACCAGTTTCCAATTACTTTTAACATCTCTCGGGTCGATATCTTTTGTGATTTCTTCTAACTTTTGTCGCATGAATATGATTTTCATTCTTTGTAATTTGGCCGAGGCTTTTTGGAAGTTTATTAGGTTTTCGATGTTTGAAAGTCTGTTGTATTCTTTTCTAGCATTTTTCTTTTCCTGGTATAGAAGTGATAGATCGTCGTTCCAGTAAAATTTAGCTGTGTAGTCATTTTCAATTTTGTGTTTGCCAATAGTGTTTTTTATTAAAATTTCGAGATCTTCTATAGTGTTAAAGTCATTAGCTTGTATAAGGTTTACTTCTTCGTTTATTTTTCTAAAGTTGAACCTGCTTTTTGGTTTCTTTGAGTTAATTGATTCAAACTTTATATGGATGATCAGATGATTGGAACCACCAATTGTTTGGTCCAGAACTTCCCAACTTGTCCCATTATATATTGCAATTTTGCACAATGTTAGGTCGATAGCACTAGGTCTATGTCCCAAATTTGTAGGTCGATATGTTTTCGAGCCATCGTTTAATATTAGGTAATTCGAATTCAGAATGGTGTCATATAATAGTTTACCTTTGTTGTTGGTGTCTTCACAGCCCCAGTGCTCGTTGTGTGCATTGAAGTCTCCACCGATGATAACATTTTGCCAGTTTTTGGTTTCGTCCATTATTTTCTCGATTCCTTCGATGAGGTTAGCAATAGGTATGCGTGGATTAACATAGACCGAAATAACATAAAGGTCTAAACTTGGTATGTGTATTCCTAGTACTTCGAAAAAATTGCTCGTTGTTAATTTCAGTTGTATGAAGTTGTAGGTGTCTCTCAAATATATTCCTACGCCTCCTCCTATATCCGTATCACGAGGTTGCAGGATTTTATGGTAACCAGATATGTTTAAATTTTGTGTTCTGCTAGGTTGTACCCATATTTCCGAAAGTATGGCCACATCGTATTTGTTTTCGTGAAGTAAGTATGCTAATTCTATCTTATTTTTTGAAAGGCTTTGTACGTTATTCTGTATTATGTTGAATTTCATGAATTTCAGAAGAAGACTGATCTTCTATGCTGTATCCCAAAATTTTACCTAAAATGTTAATGGTTTTTATTAGAATTTCCATGCTATTTTCAACATTGTTCATCATCGCTGTTGTCAAGTTTTTATAGACTCCTTCAGCTGTTTTCCTTAAGTTTTCTTTTTGATCAGTAAGTTGTTGAATTTTTTCATTCCATTTTTTGCGAAGTTCGACGTGTTTTTGTAAGGTGATCGATTCAGGTTCATTTATTTCAGAAGTAGCTTTCCGTCTCTTTCCACTGCGTATTGGTGCGTATTCTTCAGAATCAGTAGTTGGATCTGCTTCCAGTTGTTCGTCATGTTGTGTTTTATTTTGATGGCTTCCCTTGGTGGTCTGTCCTTTTCGTACTTCTTCTGTTCTTTTGTCTAATTGAAATCGGGCCTCCGGATTTCTCCTAGATACATTCCCAAGCAACAATTTAAATCCATAATGGTTTTATTACAAAAAAAGGAAGTTTTCTAAAGGGATTGAATAAGTGTTTATGGCTGTGAAGCGTATTTCGATAAGATCGTTATATAAACTGTCTTCAGGATAACTACACAACCATTATATGACCTCATTATAAGTGCTCGCCCAAAATCTTGTATATTTTTTTAACCGTGTGTATAATGGTTTTGTAGCCCGCTTTAAAGCAATATCAAAACCTTGTTCTAGAACCGGAATAAAAATAAGTCAAAAAGGACTTGAAAAATACCCAATTAAGAATGACACTTGAAAACCGACGCAAATGTAAACAACAATGGCAGCAACAAAAATTTTCACTTAGCTGGCCGCTAGCAACAATTGAACAATCAATAATACCCCACAGGATCGGATATTACGCAGGAAGAGATAAGACCGCGACAGGGAAGGATAAAACCGTTGTGCCAAGTTTGCGGTAGCCGTTACTCGCCGGGTCATTCATTTGAAAGTAATTGCAAAAACCCCACCGTCAAGAAGCACAGTGTTCTTAAATCCCAATTTAGAGCCCCCGGAATACAATTCGGAATGATGTTTATGCTACAATTCGGTAGAAATGAAATCCCTAAAAATTTAACAATTCATTATTTCGATAGTTACTATCTTGTTGCATTGCATACCCGAATAAACCGAATAAAAAATATTTCTCTAGAAGATAGTTGAATAAAACACATTTTACAATCTATAAATTTATATTGTTCACAAACGAATTCTCACTACAATCCAGCACAAGCTTAAATGATACTTTTTCTTTGTTGCTTCTGTTTCTTGTCCCTATCGCGCTTCCTGCATTGTTTTCGTCGGTTCACCGGTATCGGAACCTTCGAGGTTCAAACACCGAGTGGTCAGTAGTGCTCGGTTTCGGTCACTAAAAATCAGATACCTACTACTGTTTTTTGCACGTTCCACGTAGTATCCTTTCACCCGGTTTGGGAAGTCGTTTTTTATCCAAAGGCAGTCAACTGTGTCCCAGGAATCATATTCCCGGCGAACCTGAAAATTGGACAGCTATTATTTTTTTTCATATTCAATATGAAAAGCATTAAATACTTTTTACCTGGGTTATCACAGATGCTGCGGTTTTCCCGTGCAGCCTTTGCTCTGGTTCCGAATGAAAGCGGTCCCGATCGGCAACAGCATTCCACGAATTTCGGATCATTCTCGTAGATTTTATCGAATATTTCAACGTCGAATCGGGCACAGAAAACAGGATATCGAGCCTTGGCTAAACTTGCGGCAGCCTTTTTCGTTTGATGAAAGCGAATGATTTTTTTTGTTTTGTTGTTATTTTGCACTGGCAGCTGCACTGGATTAAAAACACTTATAAAGATCCGGGAAAAGATATTTTGGTTTTATAAAGGGTAAAATAGTTTTTTGAAAGAAGAATTGCTCCTCAAATGGTATTCGTACAGAAAACATTGACTTATAAATGATTTTTTCAAGCTAAAAGGGTTTTAAAAAAAAAATGGCCACTTTCTGATGAAATAATAAGATTTTTTATGAAAATCTCGTCGAATATGATTGTTTGCATTGTCAATTACCACAAATTACTAGAAATAAAGTTATTTTAACAAAATATTAGACCAAATACTGATAAAGTGAACTAAATAAAAATGATGAAATAAATTGGAAGCATTAAATATTTAAAAAAATATTAAATTAGGTCTCTTATTTTGAAAAATCACAAGAGAGCGCGGATTATTTAAAAGTATTTCGAAATATTACCCGATAAAATTAAAAGCGCAGTAACTTTATTCATTAGAAAATCTAAAAAACAATCGAGATAATTTGTTATTTTTGATGAGTCGTAGTTGAGAAAAACATTTTTTTTAACTGAGTCGAATTATTTTATTTTGATAAATACAATTTAAAAACCTTTCTCAGAAATATTTTTTCATGAATGATTTTATCATCTGTCACTAGAATAGATTATCTTGAATCGGCCTTCGGCAAAGCCCTTTTGAATCCATATGGTTGTATAAGGCACTTATAATATTTACTTCAGAACCTCCTGTAGGTGGGCCTTTTTACACTTATAGGTGTTTTATAAATGTTTTAATGGGGTTTAAATAACTAAACGTTGTTTTATAGCGAAGTATTGTAGCGCTCTTTCAGTTTCTTATAAAACTTAAATTGTTACTTGGGATTGTTATTGTTGTTCTGTATCCCTCTTTTAGTTACATTTGAAAAACTCTCCTGTATTGTTTGGAACTCATTGGCATTTTCGAGGATACTATAACCGTTTTGTGTAGGCGTTCTTAGTTCTTGTTTTGCTTCGAAAAAGGTAAGGTTTTTTGTTGCCATTAATGTTTTTATTTTGAGTTGTTTGTCTATTGCTGGACATCCTTTAAAGTTGGCCTTGTGCGGACCTTTGCAATTTCCGCATTTCTCTTCGTTGTTGCATTCATCTTCGTGGGTTTCACCGCAATTAAGGCAACGCTTGCTTCCCTTGCAATGTTTTGCAAAATGTCCATATCGAAGACATTTCGCGCACATAACAGGCTTAGTGACATATGCTGTAACTCTTATATTAGCTGAAAAAACTTTTACATAATTAGGTAACTGGTTGCTTCGGAAGACGATTCCGATCCTAGAATTTTTTTCCTGTGAGTCTTTTCTCGAATGTCCCGGTGCCCCGCCACCGGATCCACCGGGGTCTTCCATTTTACTGTCTCTACACTTCAACTCTCCTTTTTTTTTGTAATATTATCACTTAACGAATATAGTAAATATCCCAAAGTTTAATTTCAATTCAGAGCACAAAGAACGTGTCTACTCGTCACGCAAGATGGCCGAAAAAAAAAGCAATGCACACTTGTCTCATCATTACTTTTCGTTGATATTCCTTAACCCGAATCGAATCACAACACCGGGCTGTCAAAATTTAGCGCTCCGTCTCCACCCTTCCACCACTGAGAAACTTTTGGTACCCCTTGCCTACTTTTCCTCACTATGCACCCACCCTACTGTACTCATCCTGGGTTGTATTTTCGATCTCAAATACCATCAAGTCACCATTCACCGCCCAGACACCATTTACCGCCCAAAATCACCCTTTTGTGTGTATTTCGAAAAAACTGGAATTTTTTCTCCAAAAATAAGACCTGTGTTCTGTGTCGGCATCATTGTTTGACCATTTCACTGAAAAATCAGCACTTAATTATGCTAACTATAGCCAGAAATAAAATATTTGGTTTTTCGTTTCCGGTCAAATTATTGAATTCGACGCCTGTTAGCGAACTAAGCATAACTGTGCTCCTAGGGAAAAAAGGGGTTTTGTTTACTAAATAGTACCTATTTGTCCTACAATCGACTTGAAATGATAGTTTCATTTTTGTAGAATAGATTTGCATCGGAAAATTTTCGATTTTTTCAATAGTTGTTGTTTTTTGAAGCGTTTAGTGATAGGCGGTAATTGGTGTATAAATAAAAGTGTGGGTTCCTAATTACCGGTCACGCACAATTTATTTGTTTTTAACGCATGTATTGTGTCAAAAGTGTAAATTGTAAGAAGCATTTAGTTTGATTACGTTAGAAAATGATGTTTTATCGCTGAAAGTAACCGATTACTTGAGGCTGTTTGCCGGGAATCATCATTTTGTCAGTCAACGCACTTTGTTAAAATTTGTACAAAATTTGCGGGAAAGATTTCACAAAATGTATTCTCTCAAGATCCAAAATATGGTTTTGACAGCTCGTTACATGGACAATATTAAAAAGAACAGTTTCCGTGTTGTTAGATAGTTTTTCCTTAAGAAAACATTATCGATACCCGAAAAAGTCGAGTGGGCGGTAATAGGGCCAGTTGAACACCTCAACGTTTAGTTAATTATTTTTAAAAGCGTACATTTTTCGCATTCCACTAATTTTTTTATTTAAAGTAGAGCAGTTTTGAGATGTATTGGAAAAGAAAGCGAATAAAAATCTGCTGTCGTTTTTTATTACACATGTTTGAAGTTGAAAAACCGCTTAACTGGGCGGTAGATGGTGACATGATGGTATCTTGAATCTAAAGGTCTAAAATGTACAACCAGAGCACCGTTTGCATCGCGCAAAATGTTGGATACACATCTCGGACGAAGCACATCGATATCCGGCACCATTTCATCAGAGACGTGCTGGATCGCAAAACCGTGGCGTTGTCGTTCGAACACAGAAATTTTTTTTTTTGCTGGAAACCAGCAAAATTTTGCTGGTTTTTGTCCCGCTGACTTTCCAGCAAAATTTCCAGCAATATCGATTGCTGAAAAAATCAGTAAACATCAATGCTGGTTTCCAGCAATTCAAATTGCTGAAAATCAGCAATCCAGATTGCTGGAAACCAGCTATTTCTATCAAAGCATTCGGCTGGTTTGGTTTGGTTTTGGTATCAAATTTGGTATCAAATTTATATTTCAATTCAAATTTAAATATCGAAAATGGCTGTGCACATGATAAGTAATAGACAACATTTGTTTTCTTCCATTTTTTTTATTATGAGTTAAATGAATTAGCAGAGATATATGTTTTGTCAATATATTATCTGTGAATATATTAACACGGCCTCCGGGGTGGCAGCTTTGTGTCAATGTGATAATCATCCGCCACCTGAAATAGAGATTTAATTAATTCTTTTCATGAATCTAATAAATCCATTTTCCAATACAAACTCACCCTTGACTTGATGTCTGGTTGCTAGAATACAGAGGAAAATAAAAAAAATAGTATTAACATAAACAAAATTCGTCAAAAAGAGTCTCATCTTGCTTCAGCGTACGAAAACAAACAGACTCCAATTTGACAACTCGATTGCTGATTTTCCAGCAAACTAGACCAATTGCTGGAAAGTCCAGCAATTTGAAAACCGATTGCTGATTTTCCAGCAAAAATGACAAGAACACAACCGAATGCTGAAAAATCCAGCAATAAGAAAATCGATTGCTGGTTTCCAGCAAAAATTTGGATTGCTGAACGTTTCCAGCAATTTTTTTTGCTGGAAACCGAGTCAAAAATTTACAGTGTAAGCACTGATCAACAAGTTGCTGACGGATTGAAAAACTCCTGCAGCGAATCAAGTTGGAGCAGAATCGAATCAAAATGGGTATCCCGAAAATATCAAATTAAACAGATCAGCTTAAGGAGGAGTATTGAAAAAGCAAGCATTGATCTGTTAATACCAATCTAAGTAATCATTGAATTGTAACTAGGCGTAACCAATCAATAAAATTTTCCCTCTTGTTTGATCTCTCTTAAAAGCAAGTCACTTTTATTCCTTGCGCTCCCCCACATCTGCTAATAGATCCGCACGAAGAAAGTTCGGTCTTGATGAGCTTGTGGATAAGGGTCACAGGATAAGGCGATACAATCCAGAATCCTCGAATGCTTTTTCCTGCTGAACCTAAACTTCCCGGGCCGTTGGTGTATTTTGGACGTGCACGTAGTTGATTGGGTCAAGAAGCAAAATAATCTCCGGCGATCCTTATCGAAATCAACAGCCTCTAACGTTCTGTCCTTCTTTTGGTTCGGTTTTAAGACACACCACAGGTCTTCGAGCTCCAGGAACATTTAGACGGCAAACTTCCAAATTGCACAATTTTCGCGAAATTCGTGCTGAAAAACTCTTCAGGATAGGCCCATGACCTATTAGCAGATGTGGTTGCGCAAGGAATAAAACGTTGACTCAACTTGACACGCTCAGATCGTCCTTTAGGAAACCCGATATACATAGCAGGCATGTCAAACTGGGGGTTCGCGGGCCGCATGCGGCCCTCGGCCTTGGTCAATGCGGCCCGCGTAGCCCTGTCTTAAATTTTCACAAAATTAATTTTCGTTGTTTGCATTTCCATTTTCGTTTGCTCCTAAAAATGTTGCTGATAATAAGCAACTAGAGTTGATAGAGCTGCAGTGCGATTCTTTATTAAGAGCGAAATACTTTGTAGTGGCTGTACCAAAATTTTACAGCTATTTGCCTGAACGCTACGTTGTTACGGAATTTGTTGCCAGAATTCTTGCTATGTTTGCAAGTAGCTATCTATTTGAGCGGTTTTTTTCCAAAATGAAAGCTACAAAAACTCCTCATCGTTCGAGATTATCTGATAAAAATTTATCATCAATAATTTATTATTATTATTAAGTTTTATTAGTGACACTTTACCATCTTCGTGGCATTCGTGTCATAAACATCATCAATAATGAAAAAGACAAATGACAAATAAACTTTAACCTGATATCAGGAAAATAGATAAAGCATGGATCATCCAAAATCTGGACGCACTGTTTATTATACCATAACGCTCCTAGTTGTCGGATCAGGAATGTTTTGACAGTACTTTGTTTGGAAATGTTTCCTCAATCAGTGCTGAAAATTTCATAACGATTCGTTTTGTTCCAATAAAGTTACACGTAATGGAAGCCGCGAGGCGAAAATTAATTTTGGACACCCACGTCAAAAACCCGACGTGGTCTGGTTCAAAATCGTGAAATCTGATTTTGGGCGGCTTCCTGGCCAAAAATTTTACAAAGCCACTGGTCGGGGTGATGTCTGTTAAGCGTTACATCGATCGTCTCACCCCTCGTCGATTGAATCAGGCGTTACTTTGTTATTCTTCGTTTAGCGTGCGTACATCAACAGCAGCAGCTTGTGCGCCATTTTTCATGCATTCAAATTTGAACACTCGTCGCGTGTACTTCTACTTTTATTATCTTGTAAATATAGTTTATAGTTATTAAAAGTGTCCGCATTTTATTCCATTCGAAACCTCTGCCCAATAGGTTATGGGCCCAGCGAATGCGGTGTTGTTTTGAAAGTGTTTTCGCGACGTAAAAATTATAAGTCGTTTTTTTTCGTTCCCTCTCCCAGCGTGTTGTAAGCTAAAATGGCGGACAACAAAGTGTCGGTGGAAAAATTAAACGACCAGAACTATGCAGTCTGGAAATTTAAAATGCGTCTTCTTTTGGCGCGTGAAGGTGTGTTGGATGTTGTGATGAATCCGAAGCAGGAGGGTGCTGGAACTGACTGGAACACAGCAGACGAAAAAGCGCAAGCAGCTATCGGATTATCACTGGAAGACACCCAGCTTGTTCATGTGATGACAAAAAACAGTGCAAAAGAAATGTGGGACGCTCTCAAAGATTACCACGAGCGGAAATCTTTGTCCAGTATAGTGCATGTGGTACGTTTACTTATTACTACTCGGCTACAGGAAGGTGGAAATATGGCAGAATATTTGAAGGAAATGACAATTCTGCGCCTTCGCCTTTCCGCTCTAGGGGAAGAAATGAAGGACTATTGGTTTGTGGCACTGCTTCTATCTAATTTACCGGAATCCTATAGTAGTTTGGCAATAGCACTTGAGAGCCGACCGGATGATGATCTCACGGTGGATTTTGTGAAAGGGAAGCTTTTAGATGAAGGAAGAAGACGCGAAGAAAGTGCAGTTCTGGAAGAGAAAGCCATGGCGTCCAATGTTCTAAAAGCTAAGCCCGGTTTGTTTTACAAGAAGAAATCTGAAATCAAGTGTTATGGCTGTGGGAAAAATGGTCATATCAGACGTGATTGTCCGGAATTTGCTTCGAATCGTCACAAGGGCGAGGATCAACAGGCTAATATGGCGATCAAAGCGGAGAAGAGTGCTGGTTTAGATGAAGTGTGTTTGGCCGCGGGAATGATTGAAAAGGTTGAGGGCGAGTGGTTTTTTGATTCTGGTGCCACTGGTCATATGACGAATAGTAAGGCTAGTATGAATAGTTTTGTTTCAAAGCCAGTTACAATTTCGTTGGCTGATGGGAAAAGCATCAAATCTGATGGGTTGGGCTGTGTACGTTTCGTATCGTTAAATGGCGATGGGGCACGGATAAACGTGAAGTTGGATAGTGTTTATCATGTTCCAACTCTTTCTGGTAACTTGCTCTCGGTAAGCAAGATTACAGATATGGGTTTCAAAGTGCTCTTCGAAAAATCCCAGTGCAGAGTAATGATGGGAACTGAAACTGTGTTGGTTGGGCATCGAAAGGGGGGTTTATACTACCTGAAACAGTATCCCGAGGAAGTGCTGTGTGCCAAAACGAAACATGGGAACTTATGCTGTCATTTGTGGCACCATCGGTTGGGACATCGTGATCCTCAAGCAGTGTCGAAAATAATTCGTGATAACCTGGGACACGGGTTGAAGATTGGGTACTGTGGGGTACAATCAGTGTGTGGTTCTTGTTGTGAAGGGAAACTAAGTAGGGATTCTTTTCCCAAGGCTTCTGAAAACCGATGTGTTGCTGTGGGTGATTTGGTGCATACGGATCTTGGGGGCCCAATAGAAGAAGTCACACCTAGCGGTAATCGATTTTACATCGTATTAGTGGATGATTACAGTAGATACTCAGTAGTGTATCTGTTGGCGAAGAAGTCTCAAGCTGAGGAGAAAATCCGAGAGTACTGCAGTATGATGAGAAACCAGTTTGGCAAGTACCCGAAGATTATAAGATCGGATGGAGGTGGTGAGTACACAAATAGTGCTCTGAAAAAGTATTTTTCTGATCATGGTATAATTCTACAACAAACAGCACCATACTCACCTGAGCAAAACGGAGTTGCCGAGCGTAAAAATCGACATCTCATGGAAATGACACGCTGTATGCTCTCAGAATCCGGATTGGGTAAGAAATATTGGGCTGAAGCTATCTGTACTGCGAATTACTTACAAAATCGTTTACCATCTTCTTCAGTGAAATCAACTCCCTATGAATTATGGCATAGTAAGAAACCGACTTATGGGCATCTTCGAATTTTCGGTTCTGAGGCCTATGTGCACATACCCAAGGAAAAACGACGCAAACTAGATATGAAGGCTAACTTGTGTTCGTGGGTTACGCGGAAGGGCGAAAGGCTTACCGTTTTTTGGACCGTGAAACGAATTTGATCAAAATTAGAAAATCGGCTAAGTTCTTGGAATTGTGCACCGTGAAGGAAAATGTCCAAAATGAGGGGTACTAAACCGTTTGTAGAACCAAAACAGCAAGAAACGGTTGATCTGTTTATTCAAACTTGTGATCAGCGTGATTTACCTTCTGAAGAACTTTCGAGTACTAGGTCCAATGTTACCTCGGATTTGGAGGATGAAGAAGACGTTCAAGAATTTGCCAGTGCTTCAGAGGGAGAAGATTTTCATGGGTATTCTGTAGATGAAGTGGCTCGACGTTCAACTAGGCCAACAAAAGGTGTACCTCCAAGGCGTTTCATTGAAGAACTGTTTGCTGCTGAAGCCATGTTTGACGAAACGGAACCAAGAACTTTGAACGATGCTTTTTCTTGCGAGCAAGGTGCACAATGGAAGGCTGCGATGCTGGATGAGTTGAAGTCACATGCGGATAATGGAACGTGGGAACTTGTTGACTTGCCACCAGGAAGAAAAGCGGTGGGCTGCCGCTGGGTTTTCAAATTGAAAGAAACTCAACGGGTGAGGTGGTGAAACATAAAGCGCGTCTTGTTGCCCAGGGATATTCCCAGAAATTCGGCGAAGATTATGATGAGGTATTTGCACCAGTGACACGACACACGACGCTTCGAGTACTGTTGGGCTTGGCTAGTCAAATGAATTTGACAATGAAACACTTTGACGTCAAGACAGCCTACTTGTACGGTTACTTAGACCAGGAATTGTACATGAAGCAACCACCAGGATACGTCGTGAAAATAAGGAACACATGGTTTGTCGCTTAAGGAGGAGTATTTATGGGCTAAAACAATCTGCCCGGTGCTGGAATCAGCGACTTCATGGTGCCCTCGGAGGAACTTGCTTTCGTACAAAGTATTGCTGATCCTTGCTTGTACTTAAAAGATGTAAATGGAAAGAAGATTTTTATCCTGGGTTTATGTTGATGATCTTTTGGTCTGTGGAGCATTAACATCCGACATAGATGCAGTTCATAAGGCTTTGAAGGATTATTTTGAAATAACTGATCTGGGCGATGCGAATTTTTTCTTGGGCCTCGAGATACGTCGTAGTAACGGAAAATATAGTATTTCGTTGGAAAATTATATCGAGCGAATTGCGGATAAGTTTGGTCTCCGTGACGCAAAAGGGGCAAAACGCCGATGGAATCCGGTTATGTGAAAGTTGAGGATAAGAGCTTGTTACTCAAGGATGAAACCGTGTATCGCAGCCTTGTGGGAGCTTTACTTTACATAGCTGTATGCGCAAGACCGGATATAGCTGTGAGCGCGTCGATATTGGGTCGGAAGGTGAGCGCACCCACGGAAACAGACTGGGTGGCAGCCAAAAGAGTGGTTCGTTACCTGAAACATACGAAAAACTGGAAACTCGAATTTGGTAGATCTACAGATGGTTTGATTGGCAGTACTGACGCTGATTGGGCCGGTGACACTGCAACTCGCAGGTCTACGACAGGTTTTGTGTTTCACTACGCTGGCGGGAGCAGTGTCGTGGAGAGTCGTCGACAAAGTTGTGTCACTTTGTCCAGTATGGAGGCGGAATACGTGGCATTGAGTGAAGCTTGTCAGGAGCTGGTATGGCTTCTAGAATTGCTGAAGGACTTGGGAGTGCCGCATCAGG
The DNA here is from genome assembly GCF_029784155.1 of Uranotaenia lowii. Lineage (NCBI taxonomy): Eukaryota > Metazoa > Arthropoda > Insecta > Diptera > Culicidae > Uranotaenia > Uranotaenia lowii. The sequence goes on from NC_073693.1 coordinate 256,391,060, forward strand.
GTCCGGTACGAGTTTTGGAGGGACAATCAGAGCTGTATAGCATTTGTGGCATCTGAGAGAATAAATCGACGTTCCAAGCACATCGAGACTCGAGAATGTTACGTCAAACAATTACAAGACGAAGGAATATTGAAGCTCGAATACTGCCCCACGGACACAATGGTAGCAGATGTTTTCACAAAACCGTTGGGTGCCGTCAAGCAGTTCAAGTTCGCCGAGATGTTGGGGTTGTCTGGGTGCAACGATCGTTGAGGAGGAGTGTTAAGCGTTACATCGATCGTCTCACCCCTCGTCGATTGAATCAGGCGTTACTTTGTTATTCTTCGTTTAGCGTGCGTACATCAACAGCAGCAGCTTGTGCGCCATTTTTTCATGCATTCAAATTTGACACTCGTCGCGTGTACTTCTACTTTTATTATCTTGTAAATATAGTTTATAGTTATTAAAAGTGTCCGCATTTTATTCCATTCGAAACCTCTGCCCAACAATGTCCCCGCCAAGTTCAAATTCGTTTTTGCCGATAAATTGGCAAGAAAGTGTTTGATCTGGCAAGGTATTTGCAGCTGCGGACGAAAAACCCCGTTTTTTTTGTGAAAAACAAGACCATGGACTCCGAAATGTACAAGGATGAGTGCATGAAAAAACGTATTTTTTTTCGTACATTAGATCTCACAAAGGACCAGTAAAGTTTTCGCCAGATTTGGCAAGCTGCCACTACAGCCTAAGAGGTATGTTACAGTGGTATCGGGCCAACGGTGGATTTTGTCGAACAAGACATCAACCCACCCAACTGCCCTCAATTCCGTCCTATCGAAAAATTTTGGGCAATTTTTCAAGCAGAAGATGAAGAAGAATAGTAGGACGACTCGGATGCAACAGAGATGTAGAGATTGTGGAACAAAATGGCCGCTGAGGGCAGTGAATAGGGTGTCCAAACTATTTGAGTGGTTCTCGACGAATAGTTCGAAATTTCATCAAAACAACATCGGAATAATTTTTTTTTATTTTTCTTAAACCCTACATTTTGATTACAAAACATTTTTATTTCGTTAACAAAGCTCCGAGACAAACCCTTTTTAATGCGTTCAGATTTTACGTGATCCATGCTTTATAATGCATTATAAAAAAAATAAAAAATAAAAATGTTAAACATTTAAGCTTACATAAAAATTTAACGCAAAATTTCATTCCAAAGTTACTTAAAACTATATTCCATTTTATTGTAGCTAATCTCCGCGAAACAAATATGTTACGTTTTCTAACTGATTTTGGCTGCGGCCCTCTACGTCATAGAATTTTTTTAATGCGGCCGCACATTTAAACGAGTTTGACATGCCTGCGATATAGAATACTCTAATGTTTTGGTAATTTACTGTGGATAATGATTGATAAATGATTGTATGTATTTTATGAATAAAGTTAATCACCGTAATTTATGTTTGTTACTCGATTTTATCGGTATTATCGGTGAAAAGTGTTGTCCTGTTCGTTCGCACTGCATGTTTCCGCTCGTGGGGTGAACCACGCCTTGGCCTACTAATTTGCAGTGGTAGATGCAACTCTAAAAAAACGAGCACAAACACATTCAGGAAAACTCTATCTGTATCACTTCATGTAGGCCCGTATGGAACAAAAATTAGGTAGTGGAGATGAGGGCATAACGAGCACCCAGGGCATAATGAGCACTCCTTTTTTTACATAAGTACGTATTTTCTTAAACAAATTTTCATAAGGACTTGTTTCGTACTACCCATAGTATTAATTTTTCACCAAAAAAGAAATATCCTTTTGATCTTTACAGAAATATTAAATATTAACCAGCTAGGTTTTCAAGTGACGAAAATATTATAATTTTTAGCACCACCAAATAAGCTTTTATGGCCTTTAAATCATCTTGATCTGAAATGTACGCACTGCAACATGATCTACACATTGTTTCTCAATTTTCAACATCATAAAATTTTATATTTTCACTTTAATCAATTTTAAAACGCTTTTTTACTTTAATTTGTTCACTAGAGGCGAACAGAGCACTATCAATGAAGGCATAATGAGCATTTTCTGCCGGGGAATCTAGCAACGAATTCAACTCGATAAAGTCAACTAAATAATAGAGCTACAGCTTGGCTTGTTTTGTCTGTCGATTTGGCCTATTGGTAAGGTGTCGGATAGGTTCGATTCTGTTCGAGGGGATTTTTTTTGCACATACCACTCATGATTGATTTTTTTATTGTTACATTATACGGCTAATAGCATCAAAGCATCATCCGTCAAACAAAACACCAGAAACATAATGTATGAGCATGTGTTAATTCTTTGAATTCTACAAACAGACCTAGATTATTTTGTTATTGCTTCGTTTGATGAATCTACGCCTCACCGTTTAGTGCAATCATGATCATGAATGATAAATGAAAAAAAAAATCACCTCGACCAGGAATCAAACTCGAGCCTACTGATTACCTCTCCGACATCTTACCAATAGGGCCAAATCGTCAGACGATACAAGTCAAGCTGTAGCTCTATTACTCAGTTGACTTCATCGAGCCGAATTTGCTGCTAGAATCCCCGGCAGAAAACGCTCATTATGCCTTCAGTAATGTGCTCATACTGCCTCGGGGGGTTTCTCATTATGCCTCACAGTGACTGGTTTTCAGCTTTCGGCAAAAATTTTTAAAATGCATTTTTAAACGTTTTTATCTACTTTTTCAAATTTCATCCAATTAGGCAATAGACTATTTGAGTGTCTGAACACGAAACAATGATGTAATTCACATATTACAGCTGTTCATGGTTAATAAGCGTTTTCCTTAAGGTGGCCATTATGCCCCATTTCCTCTATGTGATGAAAATGCTTAAAAAAATTCTACCCGCTCATTTTCTCTATCTTTAATTTCTTCTATAACTCTCTTAAGTAATTTATGTGTATTCTAAGTATATTTTCCGAAGTTACGATGAAAATTGACGTTGACTTTTCTTTGTTTTCTTTTTTTTAACAAAGATGATAAATATTAAATAAAGACAAAAAATCTGGATTTTTTTTAAATAAAAATGATATGAAGTTTTAGTAAAGTATTGAATAGAGATGTACCGAATATTCGGCGCCGAATACCGCCGAAAAAACCGTTAAGCCGAATATTCGGCTCACCGAATAGTTAGACTAAGTATTCGGTCGAATAGGCCGAATATCTACTACAGACTTTTAAAAATTTTCAAATGATTTTGGATATTTTTTAAAATATCCAAAAGTTATGTTGTAAAAGCTACACTATCATCATAAACACGGTTTCAGCAAAACATCTAAGGTGTATCCGCGTATCTTTTACATTAGATCGTACAGAGAATGCTGACAAGTATCGCTTTATACTTTGATTATAGTTTATTCCAGATTTTCTGGATATATTCATGCTTGCCCATAAATGCAGTAAACATTCCAGATAAGTCAAATCTGGCCGGGATGTCCAGATAAAGTGTTTAAAGCTTCCCGAATTTCGCTCGGGTATATTCAGATTATTTGTTAAATAAAAAAAAACTCAAATTTCTCTTAAAAACTTATAGATTTTGTATTCAATAACGATGTTTCAAAACTTTTAGCGCTGATGTGGTCTAGTGGATAGGCTGGCGCTGGTAACCCAGGCGTACTGGGATCGATTCCCGGTGTCGGCAAGAAAAATTTTGGGTTCGAATTCCATAAGTTGCCGACAGTTAAGACGTGTTTCATTGTATAAATAATATATACATATTTCAGAGGGAATGCATCTGGGGTTAATCTGCAGAGACTATTGCAAGCGGAGTGGATTGCCAACAATATGTATATTAGACCGCTGCAAAAAATGACTTTTTGCTCCCATATGTTTTTTAGATGCCTTTTGGGTCACCAAGCATCAGTGTAAAATTTGAGATGATTTGGTTGATTCCTGAGTTAGCGCAACACGTTTCAATTTTGTATGGAAGAAGAAATTTTTGCACATTAAATCATCCAGAAAATTCAAATAAGCTTGAAATGACGTCGGTCTTTGATTTTTAGGTTTGTCTATTCTTAAGCTTCATTTTTTGCTAACATGACAAGCAGCTAAGAATTTCATGAAAAAAGTTATAACCATTTCAAAATAAAAAATCTGAATCCATTGAAAAGTATTCAAAAAAGGCAGACTGCTTGCTAGAGCTGTTAATAATTGCATGAAATGTTTTTGCAAAAACTACATAAATCAATAAATTTTCTGGCAATGCAAAGCAGTTTTTTGAGATTTTTTTGTCCATCCTAATGTTACACAGCTTTCAAATAAGCAGTCAAAAACGATAAAATTAAAAAAAAAAATTAAAACAGAAATTTTATATAACATGAAATATCTTTTTCTGGCAAAAAATTAAGGTTTGTGCTTTGTTCACATGAAATTTACTGCAAGAATCAAGGAACATTCTTCATCCAAAGTTATATTTTTTGGAACTTTCAGAACATCTCTGGTGATTTTTGAATGAGAAATGTTGTTTTCCCATACAAATTTCCATACAAAATTAAAACCCGTTGCGCTAATTCAGGACTGGATGGATCGCTTCCAAAAATTTTATTGCTATTTCTGGCAGCAAAAACAACCTTAAAAAGTTATGGGAGGTGTTAAAATTTAAAAATTTGAAATTTCCATACAAAGCTTGCAGCGGTCTAATGTATATACCGTATGTATGTATAACGATTTTTCAAAAATTTCAAAATAAACATAAATTTTGCCCTATTTTAATTTTTCTTTTTTCAAAAATCGTCCTGAATGCTTGACCGTGTGGATTCGTGTGGTTGAAAGTTTGATCGGCTTAAAGATCATCTTTGTTTTCAACAACTATTTTGAGGATATCTTGCTCAAATTCGACCTTTACCTAATTAGAAGAAGCAATTTTAGGTAGCTTGGCATCCGTTTAGACATGTTTTGTCCCAGATTTCACAGGAACGTAATCTCTTTGGTAATAAACTCCCTAGAAGTGACTAGTCATCTGATGTTTTTTCAGTTGTTGGTGACGTTTTAAAAATCAGAAAGACCCCTACTTAAAAAAATATCTTGTAATGCATCATCCGATAATATTTTCTGGTTGATAATAATCGACAAAAAACACGAGGGGCATTAATATGGAAGAAATATAAAGCATTGAAATAATCGCTTAAGTTTTTTTTTTTCATTAAAAACTCAATAGAATATTCGGCCGAATATTCGTTTGGTTGAAAAGTTGAAAAGGTCAATAATACCACTATTCGGTACATCTCTATATACATACATACATACATGAAGCAAGGTGAGACTTTATTTGACGAATTTTGGTTGGATTAATATAATTGTTTTTATTTTCCTCTATATTCTAGCAACCAGACACAAGTCAAGGGTGAGTTTTTATTGGACAGATTTCATAAAAGATACTAATCAGAACTTTTTTTCTCAGGTAGCGAATGATCAACACTCTGGCACAAAGCTGCCACTCCAGAGCCGGTGTTGGAAAATTTAAAAAAAAAGGTCTTGAAAATAAACAAAACATATTTTAAAAATGGAAGAAACTAATTATTTTTCATTGCTCATTATATGCACAGCCAGTATTCAAAATTTAATTTTGAATTGAAATATAAATTTGGTACTAAATACAGCCGGTTGTTTTGAAAGAAATAGCTGGTTTCCAGCAATCTGGATTGCTGATTTTCCAGCAATTTGAATTGCTGGAAACCAGCATTAACGTTTGCTGTTTTTTCCAGCAATTTAAATTGCTGGAAATTTTGCTGGAAAGTCAGCGGGACAAAAACCAGCAAAATTTTGCTGGTTTCCAGCAAAAAAAAATTTGCTGTGTAGTATTGAAGCAGGCCAAATCGTTTGAAACTAGAAAGTACCGTAAACTGGGGGAACAGTGACCACTTTTTTTAAATTTATTTTCGAATATTTTGGAATGGGTTGCTGCTTTATAACACCTAAAAGTTTTAAAATACTTACTAAGGTAAGGAGTATAAAGCATGATCATTGATGGCAGAATATTCAAAAGACGTTAGAGAACAGAATTCATGTTTCGGTGTAACTTTGATCGCGACATCTTCAAAATTATTGTTTTAACTCCATTTAGCACAGAAGGCTTAAAATATCAATAAAAGTATTTTTTTTTTTGGACTCAATTGAATTTTTCAACGTTTTCTTTCAAAAACAACTATACTCAAAAGATGGACAATGTTGGTGCATACATTTAGGGGCAAAAATTATAATCACTTCTCAATATTTTTGAGCCCCTAAAAAAATGAAATTTCAACTTCATGCAATTCCCTAGGTTCACCCAGCGTTCCCATTTTCTTTTTTTCTTCAAACATAACCATTTTATAGGGTTTTTAGCCATTTGTTCTATTCAGGCTTACTCATAAAAAATGTCCGTTTTTTAAACATCCAAGAATTATCACAGAATGTCCATACCAAAAACACTTAAACTATAGGACCTATACAAAGGAAAAAAAGTAAAACATTCACCCAACCCATTTGCTTCTCAACGCTATCATTCTATCAGAAGAGGTGTTTGTTTGTGACCCTTCGAAAAAACAGATATTTTAAAACTTCAAAATTACATTTTAAGTAATATAAAAAATCTCGAACTACAAACCAAACCTAAACCAAACTCAATTCATAGGATTTCAAATTTAGAAAACAGTTTTCAGATATTTTATCAAAGTTTACCCCGGTGATCTAAGTTTACGGTATACCAAAATATGACCAAAAAAAAAACATTTTCGTTGTCTTCAAAAAGTTGTTTATTATGAATTTAGGGACTAAATATCAAACGAAAAAAAAAGAATACTGATCGATTAACAGAAATGCATGCTGATAAAATGATCGCGATTTTTGAAATGCGGTCCCCAGGCCGATGCGTTGTTTCCGCCCGACGACTGGCTCCGGTTATCCGTTCTGTTGATGCTGCCAAACGTGGACCCCGGAGCGGTCATGTTCGATTTTTGAGTAGAACCAAATTTCTCCGGCTGCCGATGGGTGGTCGAACCGTTGGTCTGATGGCCAGCGGCCTTGCTCCACTTTTCTTGTACCATTTTCGGTGGTTTTTTGAGTTTCTTCTCTTCAACTTGTGCTCTTTGAAAGGAGTGTCCTTGGAAGGTTTCAGGATCAAGACGGGCCGAGTCGTGGTTGTTAAATTTGGGTGGGGGACTGGGCGGAAAACGGCTCAGCGGCGGTGTTCAGGGTACGTACTGAATTTGTGTGAGCACTTGAAATTCCAGCGGATTTCCCGAGTTGCCGGTGCGGCTACCTTTGCGAAGGCTAAGGTTGTTGATTAGCCTGCAAGAAAATGGAATGATAATAGAATTAGTTGTTTCAAAATAGTCGGACGAATGGTATTCAACAATTATCAAAGAAATAATTGGTTTAGAGCATGGGTGGCCCGCGGATGTCTTTTTGTGGCCCGCGAAGCTTTTTCCAGAATGACCACATTCTAATATTAATTCCTTTCAAGAATTGAGATTTCTGATGGTTTCTGTATTATTTTATCAAATTATTATTAAGTATTATATTAAGTTTATCGAAATCTGCACAAAACAAAAGTGGGAGAAAAACCTGTATATTTTTTTTTAATTTTCCTATACTGCCGTTCCAAGCAAGATTTTCCCATGTGGGAAAACGTGCAAACGAGAAAAACGCGATTGAAATTGAGACTGGATAAACACAAATGCTATTTTGATCGTTAAATGTTTCTAATTTAGTAATAAAAACCATAATATGGTCTGAGAAACGAGCTGTCAATAATTTTTCAAATCATTTTTAAATCAACCCAAATAGGAACAGTATGGAAACCTGTACCGAATCTTATTAATCTTTATTTTATGCATACCCATGGCCGTAGGAACGAGGGGGGGTTAAACCCCCCCCCCATAAGGATCCAAAAAAGCAAGCGAGGAATTCTACTCTACACTCAAAATTTCAAATTCAGAAACAGGTGAGGTTATTCAAAAGTTACAATCTATACTAAAAACTTATGCCAAAACCTTAAAAATCCATTCCAATTTCAAATTTCGGCTTCATTTTTCCAAAATTTTCTCACTTTTTCATAGAAGTTCACGTTTGAATATTAAATTTTTGAATAAATTAAACCCATTTCGAAGGATCAGATTCAATAATTCTCACAACCAAAATTGTATTTCTATTTTCGTATTTCGGATTCTGTATCCAGTCCGGGTTTTTTATTTCAGGTTTGAATAATCATAAGAAATTGGAAATGAAAAGTTACTATGAAACCTGTTCAAATTTGGTTTTGCATTTCATATCAAATTTGAATCATGTTTTTCAAGATCAAATGCATTTTCAATATTTTGATATTAGTTTTCCAAACATGAAAATAAGAAAAAAATGTTTTATTTTCAAAACTTAGTTCTTACACAAAATTTGAACATTTAAAGCTTAGAAATGGCAAAAGAAAATTGAAAACTCAGAATCAGATTCATCATTTTCATATTTAAACTCCAATTTGGATTTCAATACAGATTAGAAATAAATAATTTTAGTAGTGAATTTAGATTAAACCTGAACTACAGATTTTATGAATTGACAGATTCATGAATGAGGGCTCAAAAACTTGGCTCATGAAATTCTAATCTGGAATTGAGATTCGGAAATCATGTTTTTTACGTTTCAGAAATCGTATAGAAGTTCAGATACAGTTTCAAAGCTCAATTTTTGAATTCAAGTTCAGTATTCAGATTCAGAATGCAGATACAAAATTCAGAAAAATATTAAGATTGTAAATAATTTATACGATCGAGGAATTCAAAGGATCATGAACTTCGGATTGCAGGACACTTCAATTTTCAGATTTCATATTTCTAATTAAAATTAGTTTGTACACATAACTCAGCTGAAAATCACAAATAAAAATTAGAATTTAAGTCGATTTTCAAAGTTTTGTTGTTTTATGCAAAAAACCATAATTTCATATTGGAAAATCATCCATAGGATTATCTGGTCGGGATTCGACCAGACCGAACTGAACGCCATCAGCATTTTTTCGAGACACTTGAACTTCATGTGCAAATATTTTCAACTAGAAACAAAATCTTTGATGTTAATGAGCTAGAATCAATAGTTTATAATTCAAGGAATTCATTTTAATCATTTGTATTCGGTTTTGTGATCTAAGATATGAATAACTTGAGATTTAGTTTCAGTTGTTTCTAAATTTTCTAATGGCGCTCAGTTCGGTCTGGTCGAAGGCAGGCCATCTATATGAAATTGGTTCTTTATGAAAAATATTGGTTATTAAAGAAACATGTACGTGATCTTCACCTAAAAAATCTGCACAAATTCAATTTTTTCGATGTGTTGTTTATAATTATTAACACATTCAGGACCGCGAGAAAATCTACTAAGTTGGATCTACTAGATTCTTAAACCAGTTTAAAGATTTAATCATCGAAGAAAGCGAATTCACCTTTGTGGTTCAGGACCAATTTTCTAAAGTCTCAATTTAATATGAAAATTTTTAATGTAAAAGTACTTCAAAATGAACAATCATATAGTTACAAACATAATTTGTTTGACATTTTTATGTATTCGTGCATTGTTGAGAAAAAACTCGTATACTTTTGAGAAAACAAATGAAAACAAATAAAAACAAAAACTAATTTATTTGCTCTGAATATTTAAAAAAAAATGATGGTGTGGCCCAGCCTCTCTTCTCCAAAATTTGACCCGCTCGTTGAAAATGTTGGCCACCCATGGTTTAGAGTATTACTTCAAAAAAACCTAGTGTGAAATGTTTTAAAGATGAATTAATAAAAAACAAATAATTTAAATTCCATTGTTCCAACTCAAAAATCACTTTTTTGGCTCTAATTTGAACATTTTAAGACCGAGTGTTCTACAAATTTGGTTAATTGAGTCTGAAAAATGCTTTGAAGAGTCGTTACGAGCTACAAATAATTAGTTTAGGTGGAGCTAAATTCGGTTAAAAAACAGCGGTTTAAAATTTGTTATAAGTAGCTGATAATAACTTGTGGTCTTTAAAACATTTGTGTAGAACCTTTCAAAAAGCATTTCAACTACATTTTTAGAACAATCGATCTTTAATTGTTTAAGTTGCATCATGCCGAAAAAGCAATGTGTGCTTTTTCGTTAGAAAAAATCAAGGCAAATTTGCATAACAAATCGAGGCCTCGTCGAGAAACCCCTTAGATTTGGTCGATTGAGCTCAAAATTGGCATGGTCTTCAGCCAAAGAACAATTTGAGCCACCAAGAACTCATGAACCAGAAATCTTGAGCTCTAACCACGATGCCAAAACCGCTGGCTTACTTTAAACATGTGAATCTTGGTTGTATTTCTCAGTCCTTTGAACTTTAGGAAACAGAAAAGTAGGCTGTTTGCCATGACCAAGGTTGGATCTCATAAAGTTTGGCTCAGGAGGAAAAAATGTTAACTACCCATTATACCAGGGACGTAAAGAGCCTTTATAACAACAATTCATTGAAACCATTCAAACGCAACATTAAATTAATAAGCTCTGAATTTGTGTCTGGCTTGCTTTCAGCAAGCAATTTGGAATACAAAACGTAGGTATACCTAGTTAAGTTTTTCTACGTTTTGAAAAAAACAAACTCAGATTCACTTGAGTATAGTCAATTCATGTAAATTGATTCCCTTATAAAAATACAGGGTTAATCACAGTAAAAGATCGTAAACTACATTCTTGATAATCCGGACAGAACTATCCGTAAAACAGAATCTACGTCTTATGAATTTCCGTGACAGAACATCTAGAATGATCCAGACATTCCGGTTTCTTTTATTGACACATTTATATGTAAGTAACGTATCTAGAGGCGTCGTGGATGACGCCAGGTTTGTAGAAATTGCATCATGCATCATGTCTAAACTGATAAATTTGCAATGGTCGTGCACATGATTTATAATATTTCTATGCATAGAATGCATCAAGCATTATGTATCACATTGCGATCCAGATCGCCAGGCTTTCGAACAACACGTTACTGCTATACTGACGTCCTTGCATGCAAATACGACGCATGACTGGTTCCTTGATCCGTGAAATGCTTACCTTACAGATGGGATGAATTTCAACGCCGAATCCGACTTTACCAATAACATTGACACCAATCTTTTTGTTATCACGGTTACAAAGAAATAAAATACAAACAAGACTTTTCACTCCGAAAAAATCTCGAACACAAATTTCGACCGCCGAAGGTTTGGAAATGATGACGACGGCTTCGCTTCCAGGTCCTATTTATACCCTCGAAACGGCCCGAGTTCATCCGAAGACCGACATATACCTGAATACCGAGACCGAGTACGTAAACGCGTTCAGCGGCGACAAACGCGAGCGGAACTGGTTTTCGTATGATTTCCCCCTTTATCCGTGAGGTAAACCTCATAGTTGTATTTATGCAAATACTGCAGATGAGTATTTGAGATATTCGGAACCAATGTGCACAGCGGGAAAAAAAGTTCCTTCGGATGGGTTTAAAACATTTTAGAACAGTTTATTTAAAAAAAGTATTTAATTAAAGCATAGTTCATCTTAAATCTGGACGCATTAAAACGGTCCTATTTCAGAGCTATGTAAACGAAATAAAAATGTTTTGTACTCAAAATGTAGGTCTTTCACTGCACTTTAAAGGAAAAATAACAAAAAATTTATTCCGATGTGGTTTTGATGAAATCTCGAACTTTTCGGCAAATACCACTCATCATAGTTCGCTGACCTCAGCGGCCATTTTGTTCCGACATCTCTTCATCTCTGTTGCATTCCGAGTCGTCCTACCATTCTTCTTCAACTTCTGCTTGACAATTGCCCAATATTTTTCGATAGGGCGGAATTGAGGGAAGTTGGGTGGGTTGATGTCCTTTTCGACAAAATTCACCCGTTGTCTCGAAACCACTGTAGTACCTCTTTGCTGTAGTGCCAGCTCACCAAATCTGGCCAAAACTTTACCGATCCTTTGTGAGATCTAATAGACGGATGTCCTCCATGATCTTTTTGGAGTACATGGTCTTATTTGTCACAAACACAAACTGCTTACTGTCCCGATAAGATCGTATTCCTTCGCGTAGACGACTCCTTCTGACGGTGCACCAGTCGGCATTGTATTTCTAGGAGACTGAACTGGATTTGCCTTGATCGTTCAAAACACCTTCAAATACAGTTTCCGATGTTTAGTTCCACTATGACGCTTTTCTGATGCATCTCACGGAAACGTTTGAGAACGCTGCACACGTCGATTTAACCATTTTTAACTATTTCGCGATTTTTGAACCTGACCACGTCGAGTTTTGACGTGGATGTCAAAAATTAATTTTCGTTTCACCGCTTCCATCTCTTTTAACTTTTTGAAACAATACCAATCGTAATGAAATTTTCAGCACTGATAGAGGAAACATTCCAAAACAAAGTACTGTCAAAACATTCCAGATGCGACCACTAGGAGCTTGTGTTATATACAGTGCGTCCAGATTTAAGATGAACTATGCTTTACCTGCAACACAGAAAATCCCCCTAGTTTCATGGTAGCAGGGCAACAAGTTGAGAGATGCCTGAGTAGCATTTGCGAGTCTCCGAAACTGGATCTCAAACGTCGAGCTACATTGTTGGTTTCATCCTGTTTCATCGGAAGGCACTCGAAATCGAGATTTGGTAACGTAAATGGAGATGGATTGGACATACGTTACGCTAGATATAAAACTAGAATTGCAGAGAAAGTGTGACTAGATTCCAGATGAGCATCCAAGAAAAGGCAGGTTCAGAAGCTCGTGGCTTCGAAGTCTTGGCGCTGAAAACCGTGTAGGAGTTGACGAGAATCTTGCCTTGCAGCAAGTGAAGCCGCTTGCTCTAGATGGTCAGCAGAGGAGATCTTTTATTTCGGTCCTATATGCTTCGGATAATCGTCAACCGAAAGTAAGAATATTATTATAAGGGTCAATGAATAAAATATATTATAAACAGGGAGGTGGCAATCTAGTTCTTCTTTCGAACAAGAATCTTTTTCTTTTTTTTTCTATCCATCGGGAGAGACGTTTATGGTGTTTTCCTCTCAAAGCAGTACGAAGTCTCAAAATTTCAACCAATGAGGAATCAGAATGATTGATGTGTTAGTGTGCTATCAACCATACTTCTCTAGCATTTAACATTTAGTTCGGGTCCTTGACAGCAAAATGTCAGGTTTGTTATGGGTCCACAAAATCGTGGGCCCGTAATTTTGATGGTTGTCAAATTCAATGACAAAGGATAGGGACCATAGGGACGCCATCTCCCTGATTATAAACCATTAATTTGATTTTTTTTTTTTCAATAGATGCATTTTTGGTGGAATTCGGTGGAATTTCGCTAGCTTCAAACTAAGGCTCTTTTGCTGAAAATATTAGCCCTTAGCCACTCATGATTTATCGTATTTAAAAATGTGATACGATTAACACCACGATGTATACAGTCGGTAGAACATTTTTCCACTTCAACATTTTCATTACTTAGATGCAAGATTGTTTAATGTACACATAAATGTACAACGATATTGATGTCAATGGTATCGACGGTTCAGTTAAATTATACTTAAATTTTTACAGTCATTCAGTTTTTATGAGCAATAAACAAGTTCAATGTTGGCTGTTGAATAGAATAATCTGTTATTCGGGTCTACTAGAAGATCATGTGAAAATTCAGCCCATTTCGGCGAACTGTAAGGAATGGTTCAATTGTACCTACATATAGCCAATGACAAGCGTACAAAGTGGTACAAATCATATGGGACGCAACACAAATGTCTGTGTTGCTGCCGCTCTGGGAGATGACATCTGAGCTTTGCAGCTTTGCACTCAAGTAGTGTTCGGCATCGCTAACTGAAAAAATTAGCGCCGCTAGTTAAATCGCTAACTCAGTCAAAGTTAGCGATCGCTAATTAAAATCGCTAAATATGCTGAAAAATGTATCGCTTAAACTTAAAGCGCTAATCGCTAACCGCTAACTGTTGACCAAAAAACGTACACCGAAAAATTATTATTATTTTTTTTTGTTGATTTCATGTTTCATGTTTTTTGGATTTACAACACATGTTTAACACCGAAAAATACAAACTCAGTTGATTTAAACTTGAAACAACAATACAAAAATAACAATTTTTCATAGCATGAATCATGGCTACAACTTATTTCTTTAGGTGCAAATACTTTACGCAGTCCAAATTTAATGATCTGTCTCCAATTCCATTCAACAGGTTAAAATTGCGTTATATGATTAGATAATAAGTTACGGTCTTCGACGAAGTTGTTCAGTAGAAAGAATCCTTTAGAAAATTTACAAATTAGTTAAAAAACGAACACTCTGTTCCAGAGTTTTAAGAAAAATCATGTTCTTATTTCAAAACAAAAATAAATTTGTCCATACAAACATTACTATGCTTGCCAGATTGAAAAGTCTTATCCGGACTTGCCCAAATATTTAAAACTATATTTGGTAAAGTTCGGTCCGGCCCGGATGCTGGTTTTCATAGATTTTTCCCGGATTTTTTCACTTTGATTTCTAAATCAAACAAAAAACTCAAATCGAGTCGTTTTAACTTTTGATTTTTTAGTCCAAAAACGATTTTTCTTGAGCAAATATTAACAAAATAATTATTACAGGTTTTTTGTAAGGATAAAATACAATTTGAATCTGCTGATGACGTGTTTCGATGGAAAAACATTGATTCAAGCGTTTTATTTCTTGATTTTTCTTCAAAAATCCTAAATTTGCCAGAATATCACTCGGATTTTGGGTTAAAAATGTTGAAATCAAATGTCCGGATTTTGGCAGGATTTTAGAAAAATTAGCCTGGATTTGCCCGGCCCGTTAGGTGCCGAAAAAAATCAAACAAATGAATGGGAGTTAGCGGTCTTCAGTTAGCGGAACTAAAAAATAGCGGAACTTTTGAATTCGCTAGCTCAATCAAAATTTAGCGGCAAAATTAAACCGCTAACAATAAGTTAGCGGACTAATTAGCGATTAGCGGATTAGCGCTTTAGTGCCGAACTCTGCACTCAAGCATAACAGCTTTGCATCTAATCTCTTGGATGACAGCCCGTTATCCCTTAGTTGACTAGTGTTTTGTTGCCAAAATTTCGTAGAAGCAGATAGGAGCTGATATATGCGTGTCTCAGTAATAAGGGTGGTGAATAAAAAATCGCCTTTACTTCCCATGGTAGCACAGCTGATCCACAAACTTGTACAACTCGCATTTGAACTGGGCAGCTCGGATCAACACCGTTTTCACATCGATTGTGTATGTATGAATAAAGAAATATTGTACAAAAATTGAAGAAAATCGACTCACTAGTTTGGCACTTGGCAGAACAAAAGCTGCAAAAAAAAAATCTGAACTTTTTTGATATTTCAATCAAGTGGTTAAATGTGGTTTAATAATTTGATATGCTTCATAATTATTCTCAAATAAAGATAGGGTAACGGACTTATTTTGGACCGGGTACATATTTTGGACCACCTCGTAGCTTTTTGCCAATATTTCTCTCATAAATCATGTTATTCATAAAAATTTTGAACAAATATAGTTAAAACTACTTCTTATGATTCTAATCACATCTTAAATTTTATTTAAGTAAGCTGTTAACGGAGCGAAAATTGAAAATAAAGTTTTGATTTTTCACAGTTGGACCGAATCAGGTCCAGGTCTGCATAGCTGTGATGAATTTTACAAATACAAACATGTTCACAGCTACGATAAAACACGTCGAAACTATTTTGCAGGCTCCAAAAAGCAAAATATCTGGTTTAATAGCAATTTGACCCATGTCGAAAATAGGTCCTACTTTTTTCCTAAGGGACTTATTTTGGACCACTCAACATAATCTGGGTATTAAACTTCCTGTTAAATGTTCATGAACGTAATAAGACGTTGTACGACGATATAAAAGAATTATGCACACTATTTCAATCATTCATTATGAATAAAATTAGGAATTAAAGCATGATTTTATTAAATTACTCGTCAAAGCCCAAACTTGCCAGTAGACGAGGTTCATTTTAAAGCACAAAACCAAGACAATCATAGTTTTAACTTACTTTTTGTGCACAATGCTTTGCATCACGTTATTCTAACAATCTACATCAATAGCAACTGTTTTATAAGCAGTTGTTAAAAGCTACAGCTTAAAGAAGTCTCAAAACATGAAAACTTGGACTTTCACCATTTTTTATTAAGTCATTGTTTTTAATGCTTCATGAAAAATTATTGAAAGTTTGGTCTAAAAGTTTCAACCATTTAGGATTAAAATGAGTAAAATAAGTGCATTCAGGAATGATTTTCGAGGGAAAAAAAAATTGGTAGGTAGAAGAAACGAAATATAAAACCCGTCGAAAGGATGGGTTTGGAAAAAAACGACAACAAGTCGGCAAATATGCAACGAGTTTAATTTTTGTAACAGTTGAAATATCTCAGTTAATATAAGAACAATTTTATCAAATAACATATTCAATTATAGCTATATATGTTTCAAAAAAAGGAAAAGGTGGTTGAAATGTGAAAATTTGACAAGCGATAAAGTACTTAAATCAAGTTTTTCAGCCCCTGTGGTTATGCAATTTAAAAAACTGTTGGGAAATTACTCCAACGATAAATTTTATCCTAGAACAAAGTTAGTATCAAACTAAAAACTGAATTTTTGTGAACTGGCTTTTGGATGGCTAAAAAGATAGCATAAATCTCACACATTTTTATCTGTTTGAATCTATCTACAGAATTGAAGCCAAACCAAATCCACTAAGGTTTTGGAAGTCAAAATGCATCAATTGATGTCGCGAAATTCATGATGTCAGACTTTCTCAACTCATCATTGGGTCGCCTGAAAGAGATTTGCGTTCTGAAAATTGAGCCTAAAGATAAGCCAACTAGCCAGTATTGAACACTGCAGAACAAATTTCGTCGAGATTTCAGTGTGCTGTCAGAATTTTCATAATATAACAGTATATAACAGGAATTTTACTGTTTTTACTCTATTCTTATCGAACAAACAAAACTTGACTAGTCTATAACAATAAGAAAAGACAAAATTATCTGAGTAATTCGCATAATTGTGCATCAATCACTGTCGAAATATAGCAAATTTAGAAAAAAAACTTAGTTAGTTTAAGGGTGGTCCAAAATAGGTTCAAAGGGTGGTCCAAAATAGGTCCGTTACCCTACTGACGTCACACCTGTAGCATCCCAGTATCTTTGCTCTCTTATCATGAGAGCCATTGGAAAGGCAAGCTTTCAGCATCAGCGATAGCTATCGCTGACAAAACTGAGTTCTCTAGTATCTATAGATCAATACTGTTCAATAACAATCTCGAATGAACCCCGAAATGGGCCGTCCAGGATTCCACATGCCCCTCGTTAGCAGTTTAGAGAACAATGTGTAGGATCTCGGATGAACCCTGAAATGGGCCGTCCGTGATTCCACAACACCCATGTAACTTATCTTTCTATACGCTCAGTGCTGCTCCCTTCTGAGAGGAGGTATAATAACAGGCGGCAGAAATAGCTTTTACAGACACCCTCCATGGGGGTCAATGGTTTGAGTATATTCAACAAGGTCTACGTCAAATAACATACAAAATTATCAAAGCAACCGTTGTTCGTATCCGCACTGTTGGTATCTATATTTAACATGCTCGTTTTTATGAGCGAAGAGGATCCCAATTGAGCATTCAAAGGATGATTTTCTTCTCGAACAGAGTAAAATAAGAAAAGCTGAGTTGCGGTTCAATTCAAGTGTTTCCTGGATGGCATTATAAGGTTACCAATTTGTCCAAAAGATCAATCAGGATTTCTCTATGTATCATGTGACCAACATCTTTTAACTAAGTGTTGGTGAATCCTTTTTTTTTCCTCAGATTTCAGATTTTTTTGCCTTGAGAGTATAGGAGATGAAAGCTCAAATCAGAGAAAAAAAGCTTAAATCTGAGGAAAAAAGCTGAGGTCTGAGAGATGTGCTCCACACGGATTGTATATCGTTGCAGGGATCTGGGCCAAGGGTGTATTTCATGACCGTTACTATTTCCCGTAGATCTTGAGCGCATGAGATTAGTATCAATAAGAACATCGAAATACGGACCAGAAATGCTCAATTTGCAGGTCTCCAAAACATCTGGCGCTAAAGACAGGCTGAAGGTAGTGAAACTGATTGAACCTTAGGAATGAAGGTCTGAACGGGTGTTCGTTAAGTCGAATGGGCCAACCTATTACGAGCATATTTTAAATTGAGCTCAGAATGATCACAACTTTGAACACTTCAAAGAAAATAAGTACCGTAAACTGGGGGAACTTTGATCACTTTTTTCATTCATTTTTGAATATTTTGGAAGGGATTGCTTTTTCGTAAAACCTAAAAGCTTTAAAACCCTTACTGAGGTGAGGAGTATTAAACATGATCATTGATTGCAGTAAATTCAAACGGCATTTATGGTTATAATTAAATGTTTGTTACAAAACCAGATTTCAAGTTTCGGGGTAATTTTGATCACTCTGGTTTTTTCGTATCTTATCATCTTCAAATTTATTGTTTTGATGCCATTTAGCACAGAATGCTCAAAACATCGATAACAGTAATTTTTTGTTTGGACTCAATTGAATTTTTCAACGTTTTCTTTCAAAATCAAATATACTCGAAAGATGGACAATGTTGCTGCATACATTTAGGGGCAAAAATTATAAACATTTCTTAATTTTTTTTGGCCTCAAAAACAAATAAAATTTTACCTTCATGCAATTCCCTAAGTCCTCGTACTGTTCCCATGATCTTTTTTTCTTCAAATTTAACAATTTTATAGGGTTTGTAGCCATTTTTTCTATACGGGCTTTTTTCATGGAAAATGATCATTTTTTTTAGTATCCAAAAATTATCATCAAATGACCATAAAAATAACACTTAAACTTAACCTAAACTAAGAAAAGAGCTGAACTTTCACATTAAATAGCCCATTTGCTCCTACATGCTTCAATTTGAACAGGAGAGATGTTTGTTTGTGAGCCTTCAAAAAACCAGATATTTAAAGATTTTACAATTAAATTTTAAGTAATATAAAAAATCTTCTAATAAAAACCAAATTAAGCTCGTTTGTACCTCAATCTACAGGCTTTCAAACGTAGTAAACAGTTTTCAGATATTTTAACTTTATACTTAGTTAATGATGATTATCTGCAAAAATTTCATGTTGATCAAAGTTACCCCGCAGATCAAAGTTCCCCCAGTTTACGGTACCCTACTTTTTTTTTGTAATTCGTTTATTTGAAACGGCTCATACCTTGAGGCTTTAAGGAGCCAAACTCGTTTTGTTTTTTTACAATTGTTTGCTTAGGTCTAGATCACTTTTTTAGCACTTTTTGAAGAGAATAGGAAATAGATAGGGAAATATGAAAATAAAAAGAATTATAGACGGAGATCAATAGCTTTTAGGAAAAGGTATATTTCGAACATGTAGTCCAAGTCCATCACAGCTAACACATCCCTCACTGGAACGTCAGGTGGTTTTCCTCGGGCCCGAAGGGAATCTACGAAGTTCGTTCTAGTGACAAGGTGGTCCTCACACGACCAAACAATATGCTCGATGTCATGGTAACCTAGGCCGCAACAGCATAAATTGCTGCCAGCAATATTTATACGATAGAGTACCGCATTCAAGGAACAATGCAATGATTGGACATGAGACGGGAAAATAAACGAATAAAATCCCGACTCAAGTAAGTACCCTACGTTATATATATTACTTTTATTTTAAAGTTCCTCGATCCTTGATGCAATGAAATTAGTGGAAAATTGAAATCTTCGTAGTGCTTTGAAATATCAGGAAATAGATCAGAAAATCAACATTAACGTTATACCACTGGTTATACAACATTAGATGAATTTTCTTACTAATGGGATTCGAACCCACATCAAGCGGAACCTGGCTTCCATGAAATACCTTTTACGACGACAGACTAACCGGCATTTATGATTAATATTTGTTGAGTTTCGAATAAACTATTCAAAATTGTTAACGTGATTGCCATTCCAACGTCCAGTGAATTTTTATCCTTCATAAGTTCGCAAACCGCTCACTGTTAAACGTTTTGGGAATATTCCATTGCCGAAAATCAGCTGCTGTTCGCGTGATCACGCCAAACAAAACAAAAAAAAAGGCGAAAAGGAGGTCCCCAAATGGTGGGTGATACTGAGAGTGTTTAACCGGATCGATCCGGTTAGCTTAACTCTCGATCGTTAGCCACTTGTCATCAGAACTGGTAACTACCTATAATTCACAGTAAATATTGAGTGCATTTGGGATTATTGAACTTCTGCCTAGCAGCTTGTTGTTTTCTTTCTCCTGCTTTTCAAATGCAACATTGTAAATATGATTCCGGAATAGAACTTTTAGTAGCAAAATTATTCCGATTATCTTATACAGTATTTTATTTCCATGAGTTAAGTTTGAAAGGAGCTTGGATAAATTCGATGAGATTTGTACACCAAAAAATTATATTTAAAAATCCTGTAGTTTTGTAAGATTAAAGGAATACAACGAGAAATTGCTAAAATTAGCTTAGGACTCAATTTTAATTTTGAGTATCCCATTATGTTGAGTTTCACGCTTAGCATAATAATGGCAGTGGAAAAGAAGATTTTCGATAAATGAAAATAAATAACATCTAAAATAATTTGAAACATAGAGATATAGAGCCTAACAGAATATACACACAGTAAACTTTTGGCTCGATATCCAGCAAAAAAAAAAGCTGGAAACGTCCAGCAATGAAATTTTTTTCTGTAAACTAGCAATCGGTTTTCTAATTGCTGGATTTTCCAGCATTCCATCGTGTTCTTGTCATTTCCGCTGAAAAATCTGCAATCAGTTTTCAAATTGTTGAACTTTTCAGCAATTGGTCTAGTTTGCTGGAAAATCAGCAATCGAGTTGTCAAATTGGAGTCTGTTAGTTTTCGCACGCTGGAACAAGGTGAGAATCTATTTTTCGATTTCGGTTAGATCAATACAATTATTTTTATTTTCCTCTATATTCTAGCAACCAGACATCAAGTTAAGGGTGAGTTTTTATTGGACGGGTAGATATTCCATGAAAAATACTAAACAAAACTTTTTTTTCAGGTGACCGATAATCAACACTTTGGCACAGAGCTGCCAAAAAATCTTGTTTCTGAAAATAATCCAGCAATCTCAATTGCTGGAAACCAGCTATCTTTCAGCAACATTTATAACATTGATAAAATCTTAATTAATCTGTTTTAAGTTGTTCGTTACAATAATGTAACGAAAAACGTTTCATTTAAATATGTTTGAAGGAATTTTGTTCTGTTAGTTGCCTAGCCAGTAGTGCGTAGTACATTTACTGTCGTTCACGTTCGTCACTCGGAATAAAAGCTTGCAATTTTATCCAGTCTATTATTGCATCAAATACTTTACATTGATGGAATTGCTTTCCACATGGTCGTAATTGGTTTTTGAGAAAATGTGCACAACTACGAAATTTATAACAGATTTTATCTTATAATATGTTCCTCCTTTCATAACTTGCGACATATTGGACATTTGGAAGATCTTTTGTTCCTGACAACAGTCTTTTCTCCTTTAAACGCTGCAAATAAGAAGCTTCTATTTTTAGAGCTATTGATGTATATTTATTTCACACGGCGGTAAAGATCTTGTTTTGTTTATTTTTTTACTGCTTTCAATATTATTCATTCACTTTTGAGACATATGACCACTGGCGGTAATATCGGGTTATCCAGTTCGATCCGGAATTGTTGAAAACCGGCGTGGATACCGGTTTCCGAGGAGAATCCAACGCCGAACAGGTCAGTTTTGAATGAATAAGTAAATGCAACTGAAAGAACACAGAGAGAGAAACAGACAGAGAGTGAGAGAGAGAAATGCTATTGTATAGGAGGAAAGGTGGATTTACGACATGAATGCCAGGCGGACTTATAAAAAATCAGGACTACATGAGGAAAAAATCTGAATTTTTTAGGACACCACAAATTCTGATTAAATTACATAAATAAAGGCAAAATAATGGTACTGAAGACGCCTTATTTAATTCACTTAGGAGAGCAGAATAATGGCTGGCCTGCAGTTGGAAAACTCCAGTTCAATATTATCTGAACCGAACATTATTATCGTGTTTAACTATTTTATAACAGACTTGTTCGATATCCTGATAATTTAACTATAAATTCAATTAGTTATTTTTTTGAAAATCAGAACAATTCAGTACATTTATAGACCACTTTTCAAAACTCAGGACAGTTTGAAAAATCACTCAGGACAGTGTTTCGAAAATCAGGACAAATTCTGATTTATCAGGAAACTTGGCACCTCTGATTTACTAGCTAATGAAATATTTACAATGTACAGTGGTCCAGAAATTAAACTTATCGGGAAACAATTATCTGCGTCTATATATTCATAGATATGAAAATTATTCTCTAACTGAGATAAGATAGAGGCGTAAATTGTTTCATAATATTGTAGAACATAATAATTCATGAAACTTTGTCGAAGACGTCAAACATCTCCCAGCAAACATAACATTCGCCGCCGACTGTGGCCTAGAGGATAGCGTTCAAGTCTTCTAAGCCAGAGGTAATGAGATCGAATCTCGGTCACTGCATACTTAGTAGGGTGTCCCAAAATTGCATAAGTTCTGGGAATCTGGGGGCTCACCCTCCAAATGGTAGATTAGGATGTGCAGAACAAATTTTTGTATGGGGTCGACTAAAAAAAATCATGTTTAGAGATTCCGCAAGCGCGATCTTGGAAAAAGTCCACTTTCAAAAGATTGGATTTTAAATAAATTCTGGATCCAAAAATTTTCATTAAACTTATATATTTAATTTTTTTCAATTTTCTTTGAGTTAAATACTCCCCTTAAAAAATTAAAAATGAACCAAACTTGTATCAAAATGTTAAACAAGCAAGCTATTTCCAAGAAAAAAAAATTTTTTTGGTCAATCAATTTTGTATTCAACTGACCAAAATGTGTACCAAGCGTAAAATATTTTTGATACCAATGCCATCAAAAGATGCGGATTTTTGTGCACTTAAACTTTGTTGAACAAAACATATTGTTTGTATCATCGTGTGAAGAGCTATTCACGGTTTAATCTTCAATGAAAATCCCAATTTAGGATATTTTCATTTAATTTATCAAATTTGTCTTGATAAATACCTACTTTAAAATCAAAATACTTGTGAAAAAAGACTTTGATGGTGTAAGGGAGTCATCAGCAGGCCATATGCCAAATTTGAGCGAAATCGGACAACAGGAAGGGGTTGCACTGAATCTCAAGTGTGAAAGGGATTCTGAGACATAGTGTTCTAAAAAAGCATAAAAAACTGGTTTTTCATCATACATTTTTTTCTCACCAATCGATTGCTTGGTTATGTAGATTATTAAATGTATTATGTATGTATGTATGTATGTATGTATGTAAATAGATTATGTATTTATTAAAATTTCAATTAAGACTAACATTTCACCTGAAGACTGCAACTCGATTGGACATAGAACAAAAAAGTTATGGCTGTTCAAAGATTGTATTTTTGTGGCAAATTGTCGTTTAACACACAATAAGTACATTTTACTCATTACGTTTTACAGGACAATTTATAACCAAAATACAATCTTTGAACAGTCATAACTTTATGCGTTATGCGCGCATATTCGAGACGTTTTTCAAATATACTCACATAACAGTCCAATACAGAATACGTTTTGCTCATCAAGCTACTTTCCAAGACTTAAAATTGATCATAATTTCTGAATTTCTGAATGCATTTAAAAAAATAGAAACATACTTGTGGGAAAATATCGTGAATTTCACATTGTAAGTTGAACCTTATCATGAATTTTAGTTGTTTGTGATAGTTTTTCTCACAGGAAGACATTACTTCCTTTATTTTAATCTGCCTTCAAAAATTAGTGTGCAAAATTCGACATCAAGTGAGTTGAACATTTTTTAATTGACTTAAAGCGATAAATCAAAGATTTTTTCATCGAAAGAAATATAATAAGAAAACTATCCGAGGTATTTCACATACGGGACTGTTAAGCGGATATATTTCTTATGGTACGAGTTGAGTCAATTTTCAAATTCAACAACCGTTGGAATGATTTTTTTTCATTGTCAACAGAAATCTTCAGATTAGTTTTCGAATGTTCACATTAAAGCATGCTTTGTCTTCTTTACATTGTAATATGTAATGTCAAAAGAGCGTTATCTCAATTTTGGCGTTGAACTCTTTTAACTCTCTGTTCTCTCATCAAATTAACTGTGGAACATCAACTCAAGCCCACGTGGAGGGTCGCCATTGGTATCAAAGTTGACCGTTCTTGTCAAAATCGTCACAAGCTTACTTCGATGAAAAGCTGGCCCTAAATTGACTACACGCGCAACACATCAATTTAAATAGTGCTTTGATTATACTTGCTCGCGAGTGTCACAGCGATGGCTTCAAGACAATCTAGTTTCTTGGATAAAATCAAACAAACCGATCTTGAAAAGTCGAAAATGACCGGTAAGAACACGTGTCGTTTCCGTATGGCAAGCTCTTGCATTTTTTTTTATTTGTTCGAGCTACGGACCATATAATAACAGATGAAACTCTGATTCAGAAGCATAAATGCAAACTCATTTCAGAATCAATTCTGGCCGTGAAGAAAAAGAAGGAAGAACTAGACAGACGCATACTGGAATTGAAGGGTTCTATTTCGAATCGACAAAGCCAACTGGAGGTGCTGCAGAAACGCTGTGAGGTAAGTGAGGTTACACTTGATTTTCTTTTATTGATTTCGCTTTGTGTCTTTTCTCATGCTACTTAACGTTTAATATATTGACACTAGATCATTCCCTACAAATTCATGTAATTTTAGGAATCTAAACTGCAACTCACCGAACTAGCTTCCAACGAAAAACGTGTTGATGCTATTCACGAGATTGAACATATACGCCATGAGAAACTTCGTTGTTTGGTGCAGGAGCACAAGGCAGCAATCGATCGACTCACTTCGAAGAATAAAGGTGAAAAAGTTGTGGCTTTCTTTCCTTTTTTATAAGCATTTTGGTTTACATATATCATGTGTAAAAAGGTAGTTGAAGATTGTTAAAAATTGAAATTTGACGAGGGTTCAAAACAGAATTTCATCCTATGAAGTTAGAATGAATTGAGTACAATATTTCCTTACTTTCAAGTTTGTTATATTGATCTACAAGTTAACTAGAATCCAATAGTTCGTTATGATTTTAAAGATAGAGTTTGAAGTCTTTAACATTGCAACTATACACACAGATGAACCATAGTTTGATTTTTTTTTGTTTCTAGATCAATTCCGCAACCGTATCACCTGCCCCAACGTAGCCTCACCGTATCAACTATCCGCAGCTAGTTATACGCGTGAGTACCAGCTCGATGAGAGAGAAGGCACTTTGAATGAATTGCAGCGTTCCCTGGAGAAACGGGAACAGAACCTGGTAATCAAAAAGAATCACAACACTGCCAGAATCGTTCGGCTACGAAAGTTGCTCCAGACCAACGAAACAAAGCGTGCAACGTGCAAGGAACAGCTGGTTGCGCTCAAATCGCGTAACACCCGGCGCTACTAGTTAATCTTGTCGTTTGAACAGACGCCAGGTTAAAAAGAACAAGAACTCGGTGAATGTTATCAAACTGCAACCCAGGAAAAAGCCACCGAGACCACCGATATAAACTGAAATTGTTCGAATTGTTTAAGTTGATTTAGTATATTTTTATCACTGAATAAAATTGTTATTACCAAAGACATCCGATAAACCAAAAATGATGTCTCTATTCAACTGCATCTTTGGATAGTCAGTTAAACCCCATTGAAGATTTGCTCCTAAGAACCACTCTCTTGAACGCTAAAAATAAGAACAAATTACATACAGGAACTTCTCGAGCTAATTAAAGAAAATGACATACAAAAGCTTGTACGAAAAAGTTAGAATCGTCACAGTTTGGCAGACAGTTACATTCGACATTGGTGCTGGGTGGTAAAGTCAATAATATGTCTGAAACACAATTAGAAAGTATTTGTTCAAGTTTTCAAATGTTAGATTCGGGTCTCACCTGAGTTCTTTCTAAGGCAGTGATAACCATCAAAATTACATATCCGGTACTTTGCGTTAGCTTTCCCTTAGAACAACAAGTAAAAATTTAGGATATGCAAGTAACACTGCTATAGGAAATCTACCATTGTTGCGATAGAAGTGTGGAATACAACCACATATTCGTGCAGCCAACCGCATGCGACATTCGATCCGGCAAAGGTTGTAACTGTATACTGGACTGAACTGTAATACTTCAGCTTCGTGCGTGAAACGACACTTTCTTTGCGAAACCGATAACCTATGGGTTAGAACGTAACAAAGATGGCTCAAAATTATATCTTAACTTTCATAAAATAAATTAAGAAAACCATACTCCCTAGCGTTGGGCGATGTTATGAGCTCCAGTGCCAGCAACTCCACAGTGGTGTAGAAGGCATCCTTGAATGAATACCGCCGTTTAGAGATCTCCGGAACCTCCATATACCCGTGGAAGTAAACTTCGTAGGAACTCTCTAGCTTAATCAACTGACCGTAGACTTCACCGTCCAATGGGTGAACAACAACATTCGGGATATGGTTTTCAGTTGTGTCCCAACGTCGGTCCCTCCAATATTGATAAGAACTGTACTGCGCTATTCTGGAGTTGACCGATATGCACAATCCCAACTCTGTGACCGTAGGCTGAAGATAGAGGAACAACGTTGTTCCACTACTGACCTGGGGTTGAAATGACCAGGACAAATTTGAAATCAGCTCCATATAATCCGAGCTATCGATTCCATACGTTTTGTGCATGGGAATTTCACTAAATGTGTCATACGTTGCGTTGGCTAATTTCATTATAAATTCTTCAAAATCCTCGACATCTCCATCGATTGTAAATTTTTCCGGGTGATCTTGGATGTACTGTTTCACTTTCTGCTCATCAATTCGATGGTGGGAACAAACGGTCAAACTGGGAAAGCTGGTGTTCCAGAAGTACATGTTTCTATCCATCGAGATGACGACCGGTGATGTTTGGTAGCGATCCCAAATTCGTTGAGACAACGCTACCATGCCAAATATTCCAACCACTATACATGTGATCCAAATAATTCGTTCAACTATGTGGACACCAAGTTGGACCAGGTGGCGAACACCATGGGCGGAAGTAGTTTCAAAGAGATTTATTATAAATTTTCGCGAATGATTTGTAAGCCTGTTCAACAGAAATTGGTATTGTTTCATTTTGAAATGTGAACCACCGGAAAAATCTGAAGAAACTAATTTTCTTGCCCCAGTTCAAGTCGTCAAACCTATGGGAAATTGTTCTTTACGCAATGTAGATGGTGAGCGATAAGCGTGACAAGACTCGTACATACATAATTAAATTTTGTTTCCCTGAGCTAATTAGCTAGCTGAAGTCACATAGTTTGAGTTTGTGGTTTAAGGGTTTTAACACAGAGAACAGTTGTACAAACATTAACAAAAAATCTTGAGAAAGATGTGCCACATTTTAAATATTCCTATTGGAAAAATCCGTTAAACATGACTTGAAACGGTGCCATCTATTGCACCCTTGAAAAGCTACAAATCAACTTTTAAAGTTCAATTTTTTGAAAAGACACAATTCTATTAAATTTTCGCGAATGCTATAAAAGTTCTCAATGCATAACATTAAAGTTACCATAAGAACCTAGAATAGCCTTCTATGTGACATTAAACTGAGTCGATTTGAGTTTATTTTTGAATTTCTTAAACCCTGGGGTCTTAAAAACTTCGTTTTGGCTCAAAACTCATCCTTGTTTTTTTGCAGAATTTTTAAGTAACTTTCTCATAAGTAAATTTAAACTTTTAGGTTTGTATGGGAAAAATGATAATTTTTACTAAAAAATCAACATCATTTGCGTTTCTTCTGTGAAACCGAGCCTGCTAATGGTTTTTGTGCCAATTTATAAATTTTCTATAGGAAATTTTCAGCTGAACAACTTTGTTGAAAATCGTAACTTCGTATCTTATTAGACAAAAAGATATTAGATGTTGAATAGGGCTTGCCTTTTGTCATTGAAAAACAATAAATTCTATTGATATCACTGCTGGGTGTCTAGCGAGGTATGGCATGACCTAGGTCAGGAAAATAGAAATTCTCTGCAGCATTTTTTTTAAAGAGTTGTAATGGTTTATGATAAAAACCAAACAAACAAAACAATTGTTTTATAGATAAGGCAAGCTCAGTTTGGCGCAATTTGTAAACCTATGGGGATTTTTTTTTATTATCTGACAATTTGCGCCGGGGGTCTTCAGATTTTTCCCAAAATTGAAAATTTGGTTCATTTTTGCGACTTAAAAACACATGTATTTTTTCAGATTTCTAACATTTTTATTTTTTGAGTTAGCTTCGGTTAGATTTTTTTGTAAATAAAAAATAACCATTTTTCAAAGCTACATAACTCTGTTGTTTCTCAACGGAAATTATAAAATAGCACATCAAAATGCATTGAAATTTTATCAGCTTTCCAAATAGAATAGTTGAAAAAAATTAAATAATGACCTTCAACATGAAAAGTTGTAAATAAACTTTAAATGGCGTCTAAAAGTACCGTCTGCACCACCGAGTATTTTGCAAAAAATAC
Source organism: Uranotaenia lowii (assembly GCF_029784155.1). Lineage (NCBI taxonomy): Eukaryota > Metazoa > Arthropoda > Insecta > Diptera > Culicidae > Uranotaenia > Uranotaenia lowii. The sequence continues at coordinate 256,419,782 of NC_073693.1, forward strand.
CATTGTGTAGCTCGATTTATGATGCAACTTTCATCTGAAGACACCAAAGTGGGCCATTAACACCTTGAAGAGTTATGAAAGAAATAATGACAATAAATCTCTTTTTTTGCATCGAAAACAAACAATGGTCGAACAACTGCACTCACATATGGAGATAGCAAGCACTTCTAACAACATGGAAACAAAAGAACTTACCAAAGCAGGTAAAAAACACTACTTTTTCGTGCTTTGTAGAGTGTTTGCAGCAAAACTGACTTTAAATTTTAACCAAAATTCTGAGTATCGTATTGTTTAAGTGATATAACTAATAATGGGAATGTTGCTTTTACAACCTGGTCATATACTATGTAACTTATTAATTTTTCGATCATAGATCATTGTGAAGCATAATCAATGCCAATAGTAGAAGGTTCAGTCCCTGTGTTTGGGATCACAAAAATGTGATTAAAAAAATGAAATATAGACGTGCTTTACATAGTTTTTATATCGGGAGCTAAGCACTGGGCACCAAAATCCTTTCCCATTGATCAAAAAAGTATGAGAAAGTGGCACAAATGTTGATTATAATCAAAGAGCTCAGTATGGCCAGCCCAGGCTGTAAAATGATGAAAATATGATACTTTTACCGTATTCGTTTTCTACATTCGCCCAGTTTTGAGGTTTACCATACTAGAACGAACATAATTCGTCGTCAGTGTTTTGCTACCTCGATCGCTCACACACGAATCCTCAGTGTTCCACCGTCCATTTTAAATCAAATCTGGGGAATTACGGATGCAAACTTAGCGCATAAACTTCTTAAAATGACAGTAAAATGTGCATAACTTGGTGTGACCTGGTGCAAAACTGGGTATAAACGAATACGTTAATAGATTTTTGGATATAATATGAAGTCAGTTAAGCTGCAACAATCTACCGCCCCTTCTTTCATAACAGTCCCATATACAAAAATAAGCAAGCGAGACAATCAGCTTTTTCTGTTTTGGAATATATTTTTAAATTGTGACCACCACTTTCAGCATAAACGAAAATCGTTTCTAGGTTATCATAATAAATAGTTAGACCTGAAATTTTCGAAATTAGGTTATTGGTAAGGTCGAGAGCACCATTTTTTTTCATTATGGGACTGTTAATCGGTCATATTTGAAACCTTTTTCGAATCTACTAGCATGACAGTCCCTTACAAAATATATTTTTCTCACCAAGCTACTTTCTAAGACTTAAATTTGATCATTTTTGAACTTCTAAATGCAATTGTCAGAAAAAGAAACATACTTTTGCAAAAAAATATCATGAATTCCACATTGTAAGTTTAATCTTTTTACGATTTTTGATTGCATCCGATAGTTTTTCGCTCAGGAAGTCATTCCTAAGAAATTCAGACCTGCCTTCGAAAACTAGTGTGCATCATTCGACATCAAGTGAGTTAAAAAAATGTTTAAATGATTCAAAGCAATAAACCAAAGACTATTTCGCCGAGAGAAACATTGAAAAGTAACCAAATCCGTGGTATTTCACATATGGGACTGTTATTCAGGTATATTTCATATAGGACAGCCACGAATTGATATTTTTTTTCGAAATTTCTAGAACAAAACCTCTTTTATGTTGAAGCCTTATGTTTACCTAAAATGACGAAAATTCATATGGGACTGTTATGCGAGTAGGGACAGTCTGAAAATGACGAAAAAATAGTGTTTTTTACCGGCTTTGATAAGTTCTTTTGTTTCCATGTTGTTAGAAGTGCTTGCTATCTCCATATGTGAGTGCAGTTGTTCGACCATTGTTTGTTTTCGATGCAAAAAAAGAGATTTATTGTCATTACTTCTTCCATAACTCTTCAAGGTGTTAATGGCCCACTTTGGTGTCTTCAGATGAAAGTTGCATCATAAATCGAGCTACACAATGGTATTTTTTGCAAAATATTCGGTGGTGCAGACGGTACTTTTAGACGCCATTTAAAGTTTATTTACAACTTTTCATGTTGAAGGTCATTATTTAATTTTTTTCAACTATTCTATTTGGAAAGCTGATAAAATTTCAATGCATTTTGATGTGCTATTTTATAATTTCCGTTGAGAAACAACAGAGTTATGTAGCTTTGAAAAATGGTTATTTTTTATTTACAAAAAAATCTAACCGAAGCTAACTCAAAAAATAAAAATGTTAGAAATCTGAAAAAATACATGTGTTTTTAAGTCGCAAAAATGAACCAAATTTTCAATTTTGGGAAAAATCTGAAGACCCCCGGCGCAAACCCGTCAGATAATAAAAAAATATCCCCCTATGCAATGCAAAACTCTCTCACAAAGACTTTAAAAAAAGTTTTTATAATGATCATTCAAAATTTGATACCTGCACACTGGTCGATGATTTAATCAGACCAATTTGACATTTAAGCGATTTTTGTTCTGTTTAACTGTCCTAGGGTATGACCAAGATTGGTAGATGAAAAGGTATAACATCGCGTAGGTCCAATGCATACATAAAAAATAGTAAAAAATATGTTGGTTCTTTATAATTATTCAGGTTTTGTTATTTAACATTAATAGTTAGTATTTATTCATGATACTTACTTTCGAAAATATAAGTCCTAGAATAGAATTTACAATTTTTCTAGAAAATAAAACAAGGATTTTGGAGGTTTCATCTTGGAGAATTTTTTATATCTACTAAAAATAACAAGTAATAAGCTAATTCTTTTTAACCACAAGCATAAGAATATTTGACATTGGTGAAAATTTATCAAACATGTAAATAAAAGTAAAAGATTAAGATCGCAGTTCAAATCAGATTTATTTTCTACTCCGGTAAACTCGATAAAAATTGAAGATTTTGTATTTACTTTGTATTTGATGAATTTGCTACATACTTACCCAAGCAACCAAAAGTCCCATAAAACAGGTACATAAACGCTTACTCAGCCCCATTATTGATATGAAGAACGTTCTATGCAGCTCAAAATTTAAGTTCTTATTGATACTATCAAGTTCCAAAACAAGTCTTAGTGATCTTCAATTCAGCTTCCAGCGGCCTTTTAATTCAGCTTCCGAAAAATCGCAAAATGAGCAAAAATCTCTCTCTATCTAAACTGCACCCTTGGCTTCGGTTCGTATCACCTTCTCTTGATTATTTACTACTAGCTGATTTTACCCGGCCTTGCTCGGGTTCACATAAGATATAAATCGAAATGAGTCGTTTGACTTTTTGAAATTTTGAAAGCTTTTTGTTCATCATCATAACAAATTGGACCATGTTTGGCCAAGTGAGCTTTGTAAGTTTTGTTAGTCTTCTTAAAGTTTTAATTGGGATTATTGGTAAAGTTTATCATTTTCATATTATGTAATAAATAACTAATAGTTTTTAGGTTTTTTGAAATAATTTCCCTTGAATGCTTATCCATTCTATCACGAAAAACATTTCAACCTAAGGTTGCCAGGTTGCCCGGATTTATCCGGATTTGCTAGAACATTTGAATCAAACTTTGAGGTAAGTCCGGTCTGGCCCGGTTTCCCGGATTTTGTTGCAATAAACCAGGATTTGCCCGGATTTATTCACATCATTTTTAAAACGTAACATAAACTTGAGATGTTTTAATTTTTACTTTCAAAAAGATGTTTTAAATGGCAAGTTTTAGAAGTAACCATGGCTCGTGTTTGGAAGCTTGATATACAATTTAAAATCTGCTGATGTGGTTTGTTGAAAAAAATATGTTTCAAGTAGGTATTTTTCGTTATTTTTACTGAATAATTCCGTGGTTTTGATCAAGTTTGCGCGGATATTGCCAGGATATCGGTTAGAACACTTTGAAATCAAATGCTGGATTTGGCCAGGTTTTTCGATAAAATTAGCTGGATTTGTCCAGCTAACCTGGCCTGGCAACCTTATTTTACACCCACCATTTTTTAGGAAGTTTGAATGGAATCACCCTTTTTTCATTGAATGATAACATTTTTTTATCTTTTCCATGGGATATCTAGTGAAAATCCAATGTATTAAGCTTGTAAACAAATGTTAATGAACTCTTTTCAAGACCTACCCGTAGAATGGAATATCTATTTAAGTTTTATTTTATACTTAGAAATTTCTAAATAGATTTCCGCTGAAACCTTATAAAAGACTTCCTTTGTATGTTTTCAAAGTGCTTTTTAAGTTTTCTTTTAATTGGATGGTAGAATTGAACACACGGAGCTCGAGGAGCTGGAGCAGCTGCATCGTTCCCAAGAAACACGAAAGTTCTATCAGAAAATCAACGCATCCCGCAAAGGCTTCGTGCCGCAAGCCGAAATGTGCCGGGATAAGGACGGGGGTATCCTGACGGACAATCGTGAGGTGATGAAAAGGTGGAAGCAGCACTTCGATGAACACCTGAACGGCGCACATGCAGGAGATCAAGACGGTGGGGGAAGGTACATCGCCGGCGTAGCCAACGACGAAGACGAGCCACTCCCAACGATGAGTGAAGTTAACCCGTTCGAGACCGATTGCACACCGTGTGTGCAATGAAATTTTTGTGCCTTTGTCAGAACAATCATTCATTGTAAGTTTACTATTGCTCGGAAAAATAATATTCTTATACCAATGAAATCCGCAAATGTTAAGCAAAATGTATTGAGAAATGGTTTTGATGAAAATCAAACGGCTTAAAAGTTAGCTAAGAGTAAAGTACTATGAGTTCAAATGGCGTGAAAAGGCCTCCGTCTCGAATGGGTTAAGGAAGCCATTCGCCAGCTGAATAGAAACAAGTCGGCTGGGAAGGATGGCATCGCAGCTGAACTCATCAAAATGGGCCCGGACAGGTTGGCCGATTGCCTACACCGGTTGATAATCCGGATCTGGGACATAGAACAGCTACCGGAGGAGTGGAAGGAGGGGGTAATATGCCCCATCTACAAGAAGGGCGACAAATTGGGCTGTGAGAACTACCGAGCGATCACGGTTCTCAATGCCGCCTACAAAGTGTTGTCCCGAATCCTACTCCGCCGCCTAACGCCACAAGCAAACAGATTCGTGGGAAGTCATCAGGCCGGCTTTATGGAGGGACGGTCTACGACGGACCAGATATTCACATTACGGCAAATCCTCCAAAAATGCCGCGAACACCAAGTCCCTACGCATCATCTATTCATCGACTTCAAAGCCGCATACGACACGATCGACCGTAACGAGCTATGGAAAATCATGGACGAGAACGGCTTTTCCGGGAAGCTGATCAGACTGATCAAGGCGACGATGGATGGAACGCAGTGCTGTGTGCGGATTTCGGGTGAATTGTCGAGTTCATTCGAATCTCGCAGGGGGCTTCGACAAGGTGATGGTCTATCCTGCATGATGTTCAACGTGGCGCTAGAAGGTGTTATTCGACGAGCGGTGGGCGAAATGCGGGGCACGATTTTCAACAGATCCAGTCAACTTATTTGCTTTGCCGATGACATTGATATAGTCGGCAGATCATCTGCGGCGGTGGAGGAGATCTACCGCAAACTGAAACGCGAAGCAGGAAGGATTGGGTTGATGATTAATACGTCCAAGACGAAGTACATGCTGGCCTGCGGATCCGAGACCGACCGAACCCGCTTGTCCAGTAATAACAAGGTCACAATCGACGGCGACGAGCTGGAGATAGTCGAAGACTTTGTCTATCTCGACTCACTGGTGACCGCAGACAATGACACCAGCCGTGAGATCCGGAGGCGAATTATCAGCGGAAGTCGTGCCTACTATGGACTCCACAAGCAACTGCGGTCGAGAAGACTTAGCCCTCGCACGAAGTGTAACCTGTATACGACGCTTATTAGACCGGTTGTTCTCTACGGGCACGAGACATGGATATTGCTCGAGGAGGACCTGCGTACACTCGGAGTATTCGAGCGACGAGTGTTAAGAACCATCTTTGGCGGCGTACAGGAGAACGGAATGTGGAGGCGAAGGATGAACCACGAGCTCGCGCGACTCTACGGCGAACCCAGTATCCAGAAGGTGGTGAAGGCTGGCCGGATACGCTGGGCGGGACATGTTGCGAGAATGCCGGATGACTGTCCTGCAAAACAGGTGTTCGCCACGAATCCGGTAGGAACAAGACGAGCGGGGGCGCAACGAGCGAGGTGGTTAGACCAAGTGGAGCGTGATCTGGCGAACGTGGGGTGCCCGAGGAATTGGAGAACGGTTGCCATGGACCGAGTGAATTTTAGGAATTATGTTCGTCAAGTTATGTCGTAAGACGGAATACTATGTAAATAAAATAATTGAACACATCGATATCCATAATGATAAATGATCAATAATAACTTAAAATTTAACAATTTACAAATGAAATTGAATTGTGCAAAACTAAAAACTTCAGATTAAATTACTAAAAGTCTCGTGCGGTGGAGTTGGTTGGTTGCACCTTGCATAAAATGAACGTTTAATTGTCTAATTCCTATTGTAAACTAAATTCCTACACGGCAATCAAAGTGTTGAGATCGCAGCCTTGAACTTACAACACAACCTTCAGTTTTATTAATTGTTTCCCTATGAGAAGTTCCGAAAATATGAAAATGGTTGGTTCCTAAAAGCTGGAACATTAGTTTTCAGTCCAAATAGTTATTCAACTGAAGAAGTCAATTCATAATGAACATGAATTAATGTATCCATACTTTAAACACTGAATATTCTAGTAGATTCTCAACCACTGTTCTTCTCAATATATTTCTAACAGGCAAGTAGTTTTTTTATCCTTAATGAAGGCTCATTATTGCAATCAAATGCCTCGCACCGATACCATGTGCTTTGAATAGTAGAAGGATAAAACACCCGCCAAAATTTCTCCTTCAAAATTATTTATGCTCAGCAAGCTTTGATTTGCTTTCCAGTACACGTGAATTTTGTATGGTCGTTTCTAATGCCTGGCCCATGGTGATGGTGAAAACAATCCCGTCAAAGGAAACGAAAATCAGTTGACAAATGGGTGCCATGACTTTCGGTTCGTAGGAATAAAAACGTAAGTTGTATGGGAGGGCCCCTTTTCTTAGATGGGAGGGGCTCAAAACTATTACCTCGACCTTTCTCATGTCTATTTACATCACTGTACCAAATTTCAAGTTGATCGGTTAAGCGGTGTGGATTTGTATAAGGTGCATATATATAAACAAACATATATAGCCCAACTCATCTTTATATATTAGATGTTCTGTACATGCTGCCGCCGCGCCGGATTCCAAACTCGACAAATTGCTCTACATTTCCTACATATATTGAATCAGAATGGTCACTCAATTACCAAATTACTTATTGAAAAAAAACTTGCCCGGCTTGAGGTTCGAACCCCGACCTTCGTGATGAGAATCGAACACGCTACCACAAGACCCCGCCTGGATGTTGTACTAACTGAAACTAAAACTCGAAGTGATGATTTGATTTTAATAGCACATTAATGCACATTTTGTAACTTACCAAATCCCGTTTTGAGCACTTTTGTGCCCTTTATGTGACTTAAGTCCCGTATAACGTACGTAGACATAACTTTTGCAACTTTCATGTTCGTTAATGAGTACATATAGATCACAAAGGGCAAAACAAGTCACATACAACGCACATATTGATCACTTTTGCAACTTTCAAGTTCATTAATGAGTTCATAATGTTCACTAATGGGAATTGGGCAGTTGATTCTCTGTAACTTTCAATGCCTTCATTCAAGTAAATATGTGACCTTTGGTTGCTTGGAATGTTATACAAACCAATAAAAATATTTTTACAGCTGAATTTTCACTTCAAGATAAAGTACAAGTTCTAAGACATACAAAAATTTATCCTTAATGATATTAATTAAAATAAGAATCCCGTTAATATTTCTCCAAAACTCAAACATATATTTTACAAAAAGGAAATCTTTAAGATAAAGTTTTATTTGATACAAATTTATGATTTCTTTTGGTTTGTAAACTGGCTTTGATTGAATACTTAAATTCAATTTTGGATCCAGAATCAAAATTATAGAACTTAACTTCTGAATGCAAACTTTTAATTTTTACTCCGAATCTGAATCTTGTCTTTGAACCTGAGTTTTGAATTTGAATTCCGAATTTGAAAACGATGTTTGAATCTGAGTTCCAGATAAGAATTCCTATTGTTGAACTTATGAACTAAAAAGCAAAATTTGTATAAGCAGAACCCTCAACCAGAAATCTCTTATTTGAATTCTGAATGTTTGGCTTTCAATATGAATTCGTTCTTCAGTACTTAATTTAAATTTCGACTTGTGAATCAAACTGAAAATGGTGAGTTATGAAACTTTCTTAAGTTTCGATTCCTTATAAGAATAAAAATAAAAATTTCAAATCCACAAGTTAAAAATGGTTTGCAATTTTTTATATAAACTTTTCATATTGCGACGCTGAAATTCAAGAACAAAAAATGGGATACAGAAGCTGAAATCTGATCACAAACATTTAATTTTAAGGTTTATAAAATATTTGGAAAACGATATACGGAATGATTTCCTTTAGAAAATTTATAAATTGGCACAAAAACCATTAGCAGGCTCGGTTCCACCGAAGAACAGTACAAAATATTCAATTTTCCCTTACAAACTTAAAGTTCAAATTTTTCCATGAAACTTAACTTCAAAATTCTGTTAAAAAATCATGAATGAGTTTGGAACCAAAACGATGCTTTTTAGACCCCAGGGTTTGAGAAATTCAAAAATCGACTCAGTCTAATATGACAACATGTCAACAACATCCGTCATTTCATGAATTTGAAATGTTAACAAACAAAAAATTATTAAAATAGGAACAATTTTTCAAAGTTTTGAAAATAAAAATTAAATTTTTTCATAAGGTGTTTTTTAATGAGATATTCAATTTATTCGGAGTGTTGTCAAGTCATGATAAAAATGCGCTTGCGCAGCAGGCTTGCTACCTGTCCCTGCAGGTACTTATTCTACGAACACTACTTCAAGTTTTAGTTGCTCTTTTAGCAACATTTAACTGTAAACTCGTGGCATAAATTTGACTGTCATCTCGGAGGGTTGTGGTTCAAAGATAGTTTATTTTGGTATTTCGTTGATTTTGTTGGTGTTGTTGCCATGTTCACATGAATAATTTTATCATTGGCTTTCGAGCTAGTTTGAAAAACACGCAAGCTTTTACAATTATGAACCATGTAGAGTAGAGTTATTTTATTTTTTATTCAAACCTTTCTTTTTACCCTTCTTTGCTGCGCGTTTACGTCTTTTTGGCTGCAGTACGATCCCTCGGCGCTTTAGATTGGCTCGCCACCAAGCTTGTATAATTTTAGCGCTGGCAGTCTTTTCGAAGTGATCGATGTATTCTGCTTCCAGCGTTTCCAGTCGTTCGATTTCCTCTGTTCGACGTTCGTATTCCTGAATCATATCTTCCCAGTGTCTTTTCTTGGAACGAGCCCGTTGGAGTCCTGATTCGACCAAAGTTTTCTCCCGTTCGAATTTCGCCATCCAGTGTTCGATGAGATCTTCTATTCTTTTAAATTCATATGCGGTGAACTTATCAATAACTTGGCGAGAGTCTAGGGCCGTTTGAATTTCGGCTAAGGATTGATTCGTTTGATTTTCTAGCTCTTGATATTCTAAAGTTTGCATCTGTATGAGCTGTTCTTTCCTAGCTTTTTCCCATCTGCTTACAAAAATATTTCTAGAAATTTCTATACTAAAATCGTCCTGAAAGAAATTGAAACAATACTTGATTGTGTGTTTTCTAAAATTTATTTATTCCATTATTTACTCACCAACATTTGCAGGTGATGGAGATCATACAGGCGGGTGAGATTCCCCAGCTGTCTGCGTAAATATCTGACTAGTTCTACATAACTGTAATATTTTTCACGACTAAAGAGTTCTTCCTCTGACCTCATGGATGACGAAGATGAAAGTTTATAATAGCCGTCAATGCTCAGGAATTCGAAGTCAATGATTTGTTGACGAAATTCTTCCAAGGCTTCGATTTTTTGTTCCAAAAATTGCCGAAATGAGAATCGTTTTAACGGTTCAAGGATTTGGTCAAAATTCTTTGGAAACACGTCCAGCAAATTTAATTTCATAAGGGCACTGTCAATTAGCTTCAACATGACAATGTTATCCATTATTCGAAATAAATATTTTCCAAGAATATTGCACAAAATGTTTCTTTTTATAAAAATGCTGCGTTCAAAAATGACAAACTTTCATTTAAAAAGTTAAGCCTACTTTATTTCAAAAATATACAATGTATTATGTTATAATTCTTCACTTTTTTTTAAATAAAATTCAAAATGTGTAATGGTCTTTTTGTAAATATTCATATGGAAAATATATCTGGTGTATCCACTATATGTATCTACACTTTTTTTTGAAACATTGCAATGCATTGTTACCAACTTGGAAGTTCTAGTAAGAGCAAATGAGCTTTAATTACCTTCACGATTACATGCAAGATAAGCCGACGGTGTGTTCTGCTTTGATTAAAATCCGTCTCTAATGAAGTGCAGTTATCGAAGAAAATTCCTGCCGTTTTAGTCAATTATGCGGTCTTGTGGGGTAAAATGCTTCAACAAATTAAGTTATAGTGTTTTTTTAAATTTGTTTTTTTTTTAAGAGTTTTTAAACTACAAGATTATTAAACACTGATGAATGCGTATCAAACAAATTAACTTAAAATTATGCTAGTACCATTTTTATATGTTTTATTGCAGTTTACCCATTAGGTTATCGATTATTTGTTTCAGTCTGGTGATGTCGAAGAGAGAGTTTGGATCGTTAACCGCACTGGTCATCTTTGCATGTTATTTCCCCCATTTGCTCGGGTATGGTGAAGGTAACAAGTTCTACTACAATAAACTCTGCACAGGCTGTTTGAGAACAATCAGTAATGAATAAACTTGGTCATATTAATCTGTTGAAATGAAATATTTGATTGTTTTCACAGTTAATTTGATTCTGATTTCGGGCTTGATTAAAATCACTGCTAAAATGATATCGTGAAATGATACCTTAACCGGAACATGATTATTAAGCTGAAAACACGCGTCCTTACCGCAATCCAATCCGACTAGGTCAATGGCTATTATGAAATGGTACGCATCCAGCCATGATGATTCTATATTTGGTTCCGACAGTTTCAAGTGCCTTCTGTTTTGAGTTCCGGTTTGGGCAATGCGAGAGTATTGTACCTGTACTGCACTATGCCATATAGCTTCCCCTTCTTCCAGTACCATAAAATAATGGGTGCGCCATCTGTACAACTGAACTGTGCTTCGGTTCGGAGTTTATCAGAGGTTATTTTCAATTTAATCTGCCATTGATTTCCAATCGGTTGTAAATAGAACTAAGCAATCGGGTTTTATTTGTAAAATTTGTTTTTATCACCTAGTGGTTGAGATCGAAGGATTTTCAGGTTCTGAAACGGTTCGGTGATGATATTTTCTTGAAGCAAAGATTTAGCACGATTGTTTCGAAGATGTTTCGATTTTGTTTTGAGGGTTCACATAATGAATTGTCTTCAATAATTTGTTTTAGTTCGAAAACTTTTCAAGTTGCAATTACATTTATTAAAGGCTCTTCTTTAGTTGAATTGAAAATGAATATAGCAAGTCCAGATGAACATAAAATAGAAAGGAATTAAAAGATCTAATTGAATGAATAAGAAAAATGTATTTCTGAATCAACATTCCTTAACAATTTCCAACGCCCACCTTCCTAGATCACAATTGAAATGTTAACCGCTTTAACCTCATTATGCTCAATCGAGTTTAAGAAAAATGTGGCCGCAACGCATTGAAGTGTAGGGAAGCCGTTTTTTCTCAATCAAATGACGATAGGTTGCTGGTTCGGAAGTTCGATGGTTTTATCATTTCTACTACTGGGCGTAGGTTTTGTTGGCGAAAGATTAAGTCAATGAGGTTCAACATTTTTTTCTGAAAACTAAGCATGTGAGATTTCGGTTTTTAAGTTCAGAGTAGATGCATATTTAGCAAAAAATTTGAAAATCAGGAACAGAAGTCTTAAATTCAAATTTCCAAGTTATAATTTTTGATAACATAATTTGGAGGAAGCTGAATTTAAAATTGTAGAATATTTAACCAGGATATTTCATCTTTTCTTCAAGTTTAGGGAAAATCGCCACAATGTCACAATAGTTATTTATGCATCAAGTTGCAAAAAGTGGATTTTTCCAGCACGAGTCGTAAATTTAGTTTTGCAACAAGTTGCATGCAATTGATCCTAACAATTTTGTTGATTTGGGTGAGATTACTGAGGAAAAATTAAAATTTTTGCATCAAAATTTAATGGAAATGATGCAACTTATGTTGAAAGCAAATTCAATGTTTGAAGCTTTCCAAACTTCTTTTAATTATGCTAACAAAATTATTATGACTTTACGATTCCCTCATGGATCCAAATAGGTGTTTAAATATTATCAATTGGAACGCTAGATCTTTGCTGGCTAGCCAAGATGAATTCTTTTTATTTTTGAAAACTCAAAACATACATATTGCTGCTATCACTGAAACTTTTTTAAAGCCAGACAATAACTTGAAAAGCAATGCTTTCTTTAAAATTTTGCGAAATGATCGACTTGATCGACAAGGTGGGGGTGTAGCTATTGTCACAATAGACTGAGTCGATTTGGGGTCATTTTCGAATTTCTCAAACCCTGGGGTCTCAAAAGCTTCGTTTTGGTCCAAAACTCATCCATGATTTTTGGCAGAATTTTTAAGTAACGTTTACATGAGTAAATTTGGCCTTTTAGGTTTGTATGGGAAAATTGAATATTTTGTACTGAAAAATCAACATCATTTTTGTTTCTTCTGTGGAACCAAGCCTGCAAATGGTTTTTGTGCCAATTTATAAATTTGTTATAGGAAATTTTCCGCTGAACAACTTCGTCGAAGACCGTAACTTCGTATCTTATTAGACAAAAAAGTTATTAGCTGTTTAACAGGGGTATGTCTTTTGGCATTGATGAACAATAAATTCAATTGACACCACTGCTTGTGCCCCGCGAAGTAGTGCATTAAAAGTAGTGATGCAATACCTCGCAAGGCACACAACAGTGGTGTCTATTGAATTTATTGTTTATCAATGCCAAAAGACATACCTCTGTTGAACAGCTAATAACTTTTTTGTCTAATAAGATACGAATTTACGGTCTTCGACAAAGTTGTTCAGCGGAAAATTTCCATCAGGAATTTTATAAATTGGCACAAAAACCACCAGCTGGCTCGGTTCCACAGAAGAAACAAAAATAATGTTGATTTTTCAGTACAAAATATTCAATTTTCCCATACAAACCTAAAAGTCCAAATTTACTCATGTAAACGTTACTTAAAAATTCTGCAAAAAATCATGGATGAGTTTTGGACCAAAACGAAGCTTTTGAGACCCCAGGGTTTGAGGAATTCGAAAATGACCCCAAATCGACTCAGTCTATTGTCACAATGGTCGTCTCAAATTAAGACTTCTTCCTTCTTTCAATACAAAAGTCTTAGAAACAATTGGAATTGAATTAGAAACGTCTACGGGGAAAATTATAATTGTTGCCGCATATTTGCCTTCTTGTGAAACAATTATTGATGAACTCAAATTGATTTTCAAACAATTTAAAAATATGAAAGCCCCGGGGAAGATGGGATTTTTATATTCTTATTAAAAAGTTGCCTGAAAGCACTTTTAATTTTTTAGTTAAAATCTTCAATAAATGTTTGCACTTGGCTTATTTTCCCAATAAATGAAAAAATGCCAAAGTAACTTCAATTTCGAAACCTGGAAAAAGTGCTTCAGAGCCTTCAAGTTATCGACCAATTAGTTTGCTTCCTTCCTTAAGTAAACTATTTGAAAGAGTTATTTTGAATAGAACGATGATTCACATTAATCAGAATTCTATTTTCCCTGATGAACAATTTGATTTTCGTCATGGACATTCTACTACACATCAACTTTTGAGTGTAACTAATATGATTAACGCTAGCAAATCTGAAGGTTATTCAACTGGTGTTGCTATTCTAGATATTGAAAAAGCTTTTGACAGTGTTTGGCACAAAGGTTTAGTAGCTAAATTAGCTCGATTTGATTTTCCTGTACATCTCACCAAAATTATTCGAAATTATTTGACTAGCCGAACCTTACAAGTAAGCTATCAAAATTCATGCTCTGAAAGGACACCCATTAGAGCTGGTGTCCCTCAGGGCAGTATACTTGGGCCAATTTTATACAATATTTTTACTTCTGATCTTCCTGATGTACCAGAAGGAAAAGATAGAAGATTATTTGCTGATGATACTTTGCTTTCAGCCAAAGGTCGGAATTTACGGGTGGTACGCAGTAGATTGCAGCAAAATTTAAATTCCTTTTTGAATTACTTGAAAATGTGGAAAATTTCTCCTAATGCTTGAAAAACTCAACTTATTTAATTTCCCCATAAGCCAAGAGCTGAATTTTCAAAACCTACTGAAAATCATTCCATAACTTTTAATGGGGTTTCATTAGAATGGTCTGATCACGTGAAGGACTTGGGACTCACACTTGATCGGAATCTTACTTTTAAAAATCACATTGAAGATATTCAATCTAAATGCAATAAATACACTAAATCTCTTTATTCTCTCATCAACAGGAAATCCAAGTTGTGTTTGCGAAATAAGCTGCTTATCTACAAACAGTCGATTTCTGATTACGCAATAAGCCGAAAACTCAGATTTAATAGCAATATGCTTGCACCCAGTTCACTCTGGTCGAACCAAAATGTTTAAAAAATTGCCATGCGCTATCATTTGTCTGGACAATTTGTTCTAAACGTAGGAGCCTACTAAAAGGCGCTTTACGAGCAGCACGCAACGAGTATGGCTGATGCTTGGAAAATGTTTTTTTTCGGTGAGCCAGAGTCAACCGAGCCAACAAATTTCGCACTTTTGAAATCCGGAATATCTTTGATTGTTACTTACCGGTTGCGTTCTGAACGACAGTAAGTATTAAAACAAAGCATTTTTCATCGTTAAATTTTAAAAATTCTAACATCCCCTTGAGTAAATTGGAAAACAAAACTCAAGGATTCGGTTCAGTCTGGCGGAGCGAAATTTTACCAAATGCTTACAATCCGAAATACAAAGTTTTTAGCCACGGGAACGTTTTTAATCATTTTATTTATCAGATATTAGTTCGTGACGAGCCGAAGAACTGTTTGGATCGAAAAAACTAACACACATAAGATTATTTCGCACAAAATCAGTATTCATGACCGAAACAGACTTTTTGTCTTTACCTCTAAGGTGGCGCTCAGTTCACTTTGGCGCAACGCATTTTTGCCATTTTCACTGTCTGCAACATTGAAATTTTCTAATAAAATCAGAAAAAATAGGAAAAATGTTCTGATTTCCATTGCACATGTAGTTTATCATGTTTCGCATCCGCTGCAATAGATAACTCAATTTTTTTCAAATTGGCGTTCAGTTCGGTCTGGTCGAATCCCGGTAAATACTTGATTGCGCTAAACAAATTTAATTGTTATAAAATTTTTTTTACTATCTAGTTAACTATAGGGCTATGAACAGTTCATTATTGAGCTGAACACCTAATTGAATGTCATAATGTAATATAAATGTAATGATGAATTGATACCAATAAAGACATATTTAAAATAAAAATAAAAATAGTGACCTTTTGATATTTTGGCAGTAAAAGAAAACATTCTTGATTCAACTATTAGCAAGGGCAAACGTCATGTAGCTTCTCTTAGAACATAGAAACTAGTCCTGTTTTCCCGATACTACATTGGCGACGAGGATAAAAAACCTTTGCGTTGGGTAAGAGGAAAAGGGTTAAGATATGTTATTTTTAAGACTCATTTTCTCGGAATTTAGACGAAAATTAGAAACGAACCAGTCGCTGAAATGCGAATCGAAAGTCTGGTTTCGTTCTGCAAATATGCAGGTTGTAGTAGAAATGGATCAGACGCTTAAATGCGCAATCAGAAAGGCTAAGTCCATTCTGCCGAAAAGCAGGTGAAAAACTAATGTAAAAGTTTGTTTTCGTAGATTAGTTCAGAAGTTGAAATGGATCAGGCGCTTGAATGCGCAATCAGAAGGCTAATTCCATTCTGCCGAAAAGCAGGTGAAAAACTATTTTGAAGGAGATAGAAATGGATCAGGTGAAGTCTTATTCCATTCTGACATTAAGGCAGGTAAAGAATTGTAGATATGAACTAGTTGCATGAATGTGTAGATAAAAGTCTGGTGTCATCCAATGATTGGCAATGAAGTCCGCTAAATGAGACAGATGGAAATTTTCAAATGATTTTATCGTTGTCAGTTGAAATTCCAGCACAAACAACAAGGGAACTTCGATGAAAAAATGATGATATTTGTGATGGAAAAGAAAAGTGTGATAAATAATTCCGATCAGATACTTTGTTTCGTCGACTAGAAAAGAATATTATAGAGTTGAAAAATCATATGATGTGGAGATCGTTTAAAATAAACTCAAGGGCTGCAGCATAAGTCAAGAGTCTAATTCCGAATGACGGAACACCAAATTGGCAGTTTAGCTGAACAAGCTCGCCATTAAGAGGAGAAGAAGAAGAAGGAACACCAAATCCATAGACTGTTTTCTGTAGGAAAATAGAGGTAGAAAACTAGATATTTTTGTTGGAACAGTATGTTTTACATCGAAAGGTAGCAATAAACAATATGCTGATGGCGATCTCCGTGAGCTATCGTTTGTATACATTTTGTATAAAATAGGTGTTGAACGCCTAAGAAATGTCTCATTTGAACAATGTCTGGACATAAAAAGATCCTTATTGTTTGAAGAGTTTAAAAAAATATATGAAAAAAAAGAAAGTAATTTTAGTATCTTAAATCATAGTAACCTTTTGATATGTTGGCAACAAAAAAATAAAATAAACATTCTTGATTCAACTATAAGCAAGGGCAGACGTCATGAAGCTTCTCTTAGAACATAGAAACTAGTCCTGTTTTCCCGATACTACAGTCAGGAGCAGCGTGTGGTGTGCAACAACGTCCTGGTGGTGTTCGGGACCCAACACAGCAACATCACGAGATAGTGGGGTTAGCTGCGGGCCTTTCGAGCCCGTGACTATAAAAAAAAAACAAGCAACGAACTATGATCAACAAGTTTTGGATGGAAATCGGCGAAGACCCACACGACGAAAGGGACTAGGGATTGGAAACATGGAACTGCCGATCTCTAAATTTAATGGGCAGTACCCAAGTGCTAACCAACAAGCCGAAAATTCGACATTGTTGCGCTGCAAGAGGTATGCTGTATGAGGTACGAACGTTCCAAGGTGGTAATGCTGATGATAATGAAGATGCGCCCAAAACTCTCCGCAGTGAACAACATACGAAACCGACGCACAGTGGTCCAAAACCCAGAAAAGCTGGCAGAAAGTCGATTTTTGAAGCGCTCATAATAAACTATCCAAATATTTCATCGTGTTCCAGCATTTTCAAGCTAAATGAAACCATGAAAATGATAGTCTTAATTTTACCTGTTTCGGTGTTCTCAAAGGAATGCTAAGAAAAGATTGAATATTTTTTGAAAAATTCGCAAAGATTTGCTTACATTGAAAAACGAATAGATATTCAAATCGCGAATATATATTGCTTTGCAATTATTTTTATATTTTTCTTAGGCACATTTTACACTTTATCTTATAGAAATTTGTGATTTGGAATGAAGTTGAAATTTTTTATATGGAATTTAGTTGCAAAAAACGATAAATATTTTGAATTTTATAACTTCAACTAGAGATTTAAAAAAAACTCCACATAACTCCACTCTAATTTTACGTTGGATAGATTCCCACATTTCCTGGCTACAAAATATGGCAAATTGGGCTGCCTTTTTTTGCCATTTTTGGAGAACGACTTCAAAGAGTTGAACCACTTTTTTCATCAAATTTGACTTCTAAGCCAATAACCTCCCGGATCACGAACTAAATTGATATTTAATTGGATCTCTAGGTTGATTTTTCTCAAAAATCCATTCATAAAACATCCTTTTCATATTTGAAGCACTATCAGTATGAATTTCTGTGTTATTTTTATTATTAGGAAAACTCTCAAAACAAAATTAAATTACGGTTTCTCAAATATTCTTCTAATTATTGTTCAAATTATAGAACCTGTTCAATATTCATGAGAACCAATTGAAACTTTGAAAACTGTTAGAAACTTTTTTGGTATTATTTTAAAAATATGAAATATGAAATAAATTTAAAAATAAATATTAAAAGTTAAATTAAAAAATTGGAAAATATGAAGCAAAAAGTTTGTATTTCTCGTTTAAAATGTAAATTGAGTGTTTTGTGTTAAAACAACCGTTGATATAATAAATAATCATTTAAGAAAAAAAAGCCTACAAACCTTAATTTCAAAATTTTGATCAGTAGTGGCGAAATTGTTGAACAATTCTCATCTATCATAAAATTTCTATATTGACTCGTTAATTAATGAAAAAATAAAAAAGTGATCGGTACTAAAGCGTTGTCAGGTCAATCTATATTGATTTTATTTCATATGTATTGTAATTTTGAGATAATTTTAGATTCAATTAACCTTTCTAGGATGTCATAGATTTTGCAGCAATCTGTTGGAAAATTTCAATACAAGAATTCACTTACTGAGATATTAAAATAAATTAAATTTTCCGAATTCTTACAATAAAAAAAAAATTTCAAAGAAAATATGAAAATAATATGTTATTTTTTGTGAAATTATGATTATTGAACAATTTTGAAAGGTTTCAGAGCAAAAATTGTTGAAAACAGACTTTTTGCCAGCTTTTTTGAGAATTGGACCACTGTGCGACGCCCGCCTCGGTTAAATATTGCACGACTGAAGCAACCTGAGGTCGCGGCAGACTCCGTGCTTAAATGTTTGTTTTTGGTTACGAAGTTTTTTTTCTTGAAAAGGCCTGCTTCTCCTACCGAAAAAAAACAATGTCATAGTGAAATATTTTCAATAAAGTTTCAAAACAGTGTCGAAATGTGCTATACTTCTCGACACTGTTTTGATTTGGAAGAAAACACGGTAAGCCTCGTTGCACAAATGTAAGACTTGTGCTGAAAAAATCCACTTTATGCAAACATAACATTTTGCGATTCAGTGCGAAAAAGTAAACATTTCGACACTGAAAATAGTATAGAAAAGTACTGTCAAGAACCAACTTGATCAGAAATCTTCAGTCATTGGCATCGCCATCCACATGCGGTTATTTGTTAAGGTGAGTTTCTTGTAGGCTAATTAATGGATTTCTGAGGGATTTTTTTTTAAATTTCCTTTAAAATTTTGTATGAAGCTCATTTTAAAACTCGATATTTAAGCATACAGCAAGCCTCGTTGGATAAATTTGAGGCTAGTGTTGAAAAAATCTGTGTTTTCTGCAACTTGTTTTAAACCACAGGAATGCAGTTATGGGTGTGTGGTGTGGAGCACAACTCTCAGATTTGAGCTATTTTCCTCAGATTTAAGCTTTTGATTTGAGCTTTCATCTCCAATGCTCTCGACGCAAAAAAAAACTTTAATCTGAGGAAACAAAAAAAACGAGACGAGATTCAAAAAACATTTAGCAAAAAGATGCAAACGTACACACACACACATAGGATCTCAGTGACACTTCATGTTTATTTAAAGACTAGCTGATCCAATACGAACTCCGTTTCGCTTTTAACTTGGAATATGTCAGTATGAAAGTAAATAGTTTGTATGAAAGTCAATTGCCAAGCATTTTCCAGATGCACTTCTGAATTGATTGTTAAGTAATGCTTGCAAAAATGTTGGACGATCGCTTTTTTCTGTCGTCTGCTACTAAATTTGAAATCAGAAATCAATTGACGGTCCCAACAAAATTGACGGTGTATAAATTTTGACTCGATTGTTGCATAACAACGCGATTATTGCCAAAAAGTTAAACCCCTTTGTGCAAATTTATACAAATCAATTGCATGAAAACGTCAATTTCGCTAAAAACAGCGAAAAATAATTAATACAAACGACCCCTTTCGTGGACCCCTGGCAAAAGATTATGATCTGAAATCGATTGCCTGCCTGAAAACAACCGTGTGCGAATTTTCATCCCAATGCGATGAATAATAACGTCAATATCGCAAACACAGTAATTATTTTTATATACGATCCCTAGCCCAAATTGGGTTAATTAGAATCAATTGTATGTTTCTAATAACTCTATATACAAATTGTCATCTCAATCCGACGAATGGTAACGACAAAATCGCAAAAATACTGAAAAATTAATATGGACGACCCCTTTTGCCGGCCCCTTACACTAAATTTGATACATGAAATCGATTGCCCGTCCCTGAAAACTCTCGTGTACCAATTTTTATCTGAATCCGTTGTATAATAACGCCAATATCGCAAAAACAGTGAATAGTTCATATGGACGACCCCTTTGGACGACCCTGACTTAAATTTTGATTAGTAAAATCAATTGTTTGTTTGTTATAACTCGTATGTGCAAATTTTCATCCCAATCCGATGTATAATAACGACAATATTACTAAAATACTGAATAGTGAATATGGACGACCCCTTTTTCCGGCCCCTTACACTAAATTTGATACTTCAATTCGATTCCACGTCACTCAAAGCTATCGTGTACCAATTTTCAGCCGAATATAATGTATAATAACGTCAATATCGCAAAAACAGCGAACAGTTAATATGGACGACCCCATTGGATGACCCCTTACACAAAATTTGATACCTGAAATCGATTGCTCGTTTTTCAAAAGACTCATATGCGAATTTTCAACATAATCCTACAAAAAATAACGTCAATATCGCGAAAACAATATTTGTCTTGTATGGACGACCCCCTTCAGAAGGGATCATCCGAAAATCTGAAAACATTTTTCATCATTCCTGGTCCTAATGAGCATCCATGCCAAATTTCAGACCTCTAGCTCTTAAAACGGATGAGTCTATAGAGGACAAACAAACAAACAAACAAACAAACAAACAAACAAACATACGGAAATTGCTTTTTATATATATAGATTTCCTAAGGCGTTCATCTTTCAAGAATATGATGGCTAGCATTTTACAAACGCTTAAACCACCAGCCCACAGAAAGAGTACTGTGTATGCCGTGATCGAGATTTGATCTCATGACCTCAGGCTTAGAAGATTTGAATGCTATCCTCTAGGCCGCGGTCGGCGGCAGTTTCATAAATATCTAATTTTTAAGCAAGCTCTCTGGAGCCACCATTTATTGAGTGCGTTATTGTATTCAAGTGAATCTTACTTACTTACTTAATGATCCCGCGCCGATCCTCCGGTGCATAGGGCCATGGTAAAAGACCTCCACTGTTGACGATCCGGAGCCAGCGACTTCACCTGGTCCCAGTCAAGATTCTCGTCGACAGTTCGGATTTCAGCGGCTAGGCTTCGCCGCCACGAGTTTCTGGGCCTGCCTCTTCTTCGATGACCTTCTGGATTCCAGTCAAGCGCCTCTCTGCAAATCTCGTTTTCATCTTTTCGCAGCGTGTGCCCAATCCATCTCCACTTACGTTCCCGAATCTCGATTTCTAGCGCCCTTTGATGACACCGGCGATGTAGTTCCTCATTCGAGATCCAGTTGCCAGGCCACCAAGCGCGGATGATGTTCCGCAGACAGCGGTTTACAAATACTTGCAGTTTTCGCGTCGTCACCGCATATGTGCACCAAGTTTCGCACCCGTACAGCAATACGGATTTGACGTTTGAGTTGAAGATTCGGATTTTTGTTCGTAGAGAGATCTGGCGTGACCGCCAGATGTTTCGGAGACTCGCAAACGCAAATCGGGCCTTTCTGATCCGGGTTTCGATGTCTTTCCTGGTACCACCATCAGGCGTTATCTGGCTACCAAGATACTGGAAGCACTCCACTTTCTCAACTTGTTGCCCAGCTACCATGAAGCTGGAGGGATTTCCTGTGTTGATCTCCATCGACTTGGTCTTTCCGACATTAACTTTGAGACCTGCTGCTTTGGAACTTTCGGTGAGGTCGTCGAGTTTGCTCTGCATGTCCGGTTGTGTTTGGGCGAGCAATAGAATATCATCAGCCAGGTCAAGGTCGTTCAGTTGCTCCATTGTTGAAGGATTCCACGGCAATCTGCGGTTCGGTGCACAGTCAATCAGTCAAATTCAGTCAGAATCTCATCCATTACGATTAGAAAGAGTAGCGGTGATAAGATACATCCTTGTCTCACTACAGCAGTTACCGGGATTGGATCGGACAGGACACCGTCGTGCAAGACCTTGCACGAAAATGCCTCGTATTGTGCTTCGATGAGATGGACTAGTTTCTCTGGTACTCCTCTTCGCCTTAGAGCCGCCCAGATGTTTTCATGGTTAAGTCGGTCAAATGCTTTTTCGAAATCAACGAACACCAGCAGAAGAGCGTCCTGGAATTCGTTGATTTGTTCCAGTATGATTCGTAGCGTTGTGATGTGGTCCACACAAGATCGTCCGGATCAGAATCCAGCTTGTTGCCGTCGGAGTGTAGCGTCGATTTTCTCCTGGATCCTGTTCAGGAGCACTTTGCAGAGTACTTTGAGGGTTGTACAGATCAACGTTATGCCTCGCCAGTTACGGCACTCTGTCAGGTCTCCTTTCTTCGGGACCTTTACGAGGATACCCTCCATCCAGTCGGCCGGGAATGTTGCAGTATCTAGGTCGGTCTTTCTTTCGGATTCCGAAACAATTTCAAATCGGGAACAGTAGGTTGTTAGCCTAAAGTCCCTATCCCGCGATGGGGCTGCCATCTTGGACTTAGCTGGCGGAAGCCGCATTTCATAAATTGTTATATGATTTTAATCGCCGTAATTTGTATGATTATAATTTTAATGGCATGTGCGGCGGAATGAAAACTAGAGAGAATTTTATTTTATAGAATTTGAAAGAAAGGTGGATAGACAGGCATTAGTGCGCCAATAGGAGAAAGCTTGATAGGTGTTGAAATTTTAGGCTAGAGGGCATGTTGATGAAAAGCTCCCATGGATTGCTCCCGCCTTTGCTCTGCATTAGCTAACTATACATGAGAAATCCAGAAAGAGAATTCCCATGTATAGCGAGCCCAATGGTTTGAGAGCGTGTTTTTACGCACACTTCAAACGAGCAAAAGCGTAGCAACCCATGGGCCTACTGAGCTTTCCTTATGCGAGAACAGTTCTATCGACGTTGCCATTATTTCAGATCTGAAATAATGGCAGATTCCGTGCTTAAATGTTTGTTTTTGGTTACGAAGTTTGTTTCTTCTACCGAAAAAAAAAATCAAAGTGAAATATTTTCAATAAAGTTTCAAAACAGTGTCGAAATGTGCTATACTTCTCGACACTGTTTTGATTTGGAAGAAAACACGGTAAGCCTCGTTGCACAAATTTAAGACTTGTGCTGAACTACTTGTTGCAAACATAACATTTTGCAGTTCAGTGCGAAAAGTAAACATTTCGACACTGAAAATAGTATAGAAAAGTACTGCCCAGAACCAACTTGATCAGAAATCTTCAGTCATTGGCATGGTCATCCACATGCGGTTATTGGTTAAGGTGGATTTCTTGTAGGCTAATTAATGGATTTCTAAGGGATTTTTTTTATTTGCGTTATAATTAACTATGTATGAGCTCATTTTAAAACTCGATATTTCAGCACTCCAGCAAGCCTCGTTGGATAAATTTAAGACTAGTGTTGAAAAAATCTGTGTTTTCTGCAACTTGTTCTAAACCACAGGAATGCAGTTATGGGTGTGTGATGTGAAGCACAACTCTCAGATTTAAGCTTTTTTCCTCAGATTTAAGCTTTTTTCCACAGATTTAAGCTTTTTCTCAGATTTGAGCTTTCATCTCCAATGCTCTCGACGCAAAAAAAAAACTTTAATCTGAAGAAACAAAAAAAAAAAACGAGACGAGATTCAAAAACATTTAGCAATAAGATGCAAACGTACACACACACACACACACACACACATAGAATTTCAGTGAAACTTCATGTTTCTTTGAAGAGTTCTAATTTAACTCTAAGGCGTACATCTGCTAGCATTTTACAAACGCTTAAACCACCAGCCCACAGAAAGAGTACTGTGTATGCGGTGACCGAGATTTGATCTCATGACTTCTGGCTTAGAAGATTTGAATGCTATCCTCAAGGCCGCGGTCGGCGGCAGTTTCATAAATATCTAATTTTTAAGCAGGCTCTCTGGAGCCACCATTTATTGAGTTCGTTATTGTAATCAAGTGAACCCAATAAATAAAAATAATAGACAAATAATAGGAAGGATGATTTTCAAAAAATTTCAAACTTGAGTCAATTAAAAGGGACATTAAAACCAGGTGAAAAATGTTCAATTTGAGCAACAGTGGTGGGGTGTCAATTGCTTATACGTCTAAAATAATAGCTGCACACTGTTCATCCTCCGCTTCTTGAATTTAATTGAACGAAATCAGAAGTATTTTGAAAAATCTGAAAATCAGGAAAAAATAGTAATTTTTTTTTACAAACTTTCACAATAAACTGATTTTGATAGTCTGCTTTAAATCTTCGATCTGCGAATCTATAATAGTCCAGGCGGGAAAATATTTATAAAAAGGTACTTTTTGTAATTTGTTAAACAGTTGTAACAGTTAAAAATCATCTCTATAATTATAATTTTGCAAATTAAAATAATACACACGTTGTTGAGAGAGGAAAGTGTAATTTTTTTTAGAGTTATCTACATATTTTCCTAAGCTTCTTCATATCAGTGCCAAGCTCACAAATATTTTTGGATGATTTTCATTTTGCAAATATACGTTTGAAAAAAACAAACATTCGAGATAACTGATTGATTACAGGAAATTGCTATTAATTTAATACTGGTTGTTAAAGTCTGATATTTTATAATTTTCCTAAATTATATGATTGAATCGTGATTTGCAAAAAAAGATTTTTTTATCAGCTCTGAAATGTAATTCTCATTGATAATTCTTTTCGATAAATAAATTTCTAATTACCTATAGTTTCAATTCTGAAATAGGATTTTCCGAATCAGATTTTGAGGTATAAAGCTTTGGAACTTTATTTCCATTGTTTTGCTCTTGAATTTCAAGCTATGTTACTAGATTTTAAATTTGAATGGAATAGTACCGTAAACTGGGACAAATAGGGAGACAAATGGGTAAAATTGTTGTGATCCAAATATCCTCTCATTATTTCATTTCTGTATCAGAATCAAAATTGGGACATGCTCATTAAAGTATTAATAAGCCCCCGAGATTGTAGAAAATAATACAACTATTATACAGCTGAAGAAAATTTACTTTTAAGATATCTTATAATATCTGCGAAAGCTGAAAGCCCTATTTTTCTAGGATCATATAGGCAAATTTTAAGGCATTCATTTGAGGAACCAATTTGGAAGGATTTTTGCTTCTTGGACTCGAAGTTATTGTCAAATTTTGACTATCACCTCTGGTTTTAACATCAATTATCTCTGGGATACGGATGAGTTAATCCATTTTTTTCAAGAAATTTAACAGCAAGCTGTTATTCTTCCCAACTAAATAGAGACTTAAAAACTCTGATAAGAACTGTTAAATGCTTGGTTCAATTCGTAATTCATCTAATCAATCTTTTACCAACGAAAATTTTCTGTTTTAGAAAATTAGAAACTTTTAAACCAAAATTTAAAGAATAAAAGAAAAGAATTACATAAGTTCAAATTCAAATTACAACTAAAGCCAAAGCAGGAACGGAAAAATGTTTAGTTCATAATCCAAATGTCTATTTCGATTTCATATAATTGAAATCCAAAAAGAATATATATTATCTAATTTGTCAAAAAAGTAATTAAAAATTAAGAATAAGATTCTTATCAGATCAAATGTTGAACACCTAAAAAAAGGGAAATAAATCAAATATGAAAATCGTATGGAAATGAAAAAAAAATTAAATATTAACTCAGCAGAACCATGAAGATAAAGAAACAACACACGAGATAAAAATCTCATTAAATTGAATCTCTATTGCAAAATCTGTTGAAAAAATACGCCAGGAACATTTTTGTTTAGAGAATCAGTAATCACTCATTGAAATTTATAATTAAACTATGAGAATGTTTTTATGGTAAAAATAATAATGGCCAATTGGAAATTAATGATACTTCAGTTAAGGATAATTTTTTAATAGAGGTACCTCAAATGTCGGTTAAATCAGTTTAAAAAAAAAAATCAATTTCAATTTCCAATATGATAACCAAATTGGAATGAAAATTTGATAAAGATAGATAGTCAATGCCGTCAACGCTTTTAAATCGAACCAACTCGATAATCGGCCGCTATTTGAGTAATGCTTTTATTGGACTTTTTATTGAAAGATAATACATGCGTAATTCAACTTCACTTTTTCCAAAGCCATTCAATTTGGACAGGTGAAACGGTAGATATAGGTATCTACTTTCTACAATCCAGCAACAGCTTCTTTCGTCGCAGGCAAACTCGGATGAATGGGGACGAATTGTTCCATACACACGCCTTGCCTGGGCCGACTGCTGCTGTCAATGATGACGAAGTTAAGATATTTAATTTTCTCACGAAGTTCTCGGCCTGGAATGTCCCTCATAATCGGAAAAGGAATTCAATAATAAAATAATGCATTTGTACTGGGGTTGGGGTTTCCGATGGATAGGAAAGAATGCGATGACAAACTGGCTCAGTAATGTTCAAAATGTGTGTGATGACAATCACGATACTGTGGTTTTAAATCTTTGGATAATTTGACGTTCCCAAAACTGTATGCATTGTGGTGGAACGTGATCCTAATGACCTCTTGTGGAAGTTTTTTTTCTCTATTTAAAAAAAAAAACAATTCTCAAAAGTTGCTCCTTGAACATCCCCACTCGTTTGGCGTCGCCGGTTACGCGTGGGTGGCTCACAATGGGAATGTTAAGCGATTCCGATTAGGGGTAGAAAAGTTCACCCCCATCTCGGCTTCCACTATGTTGACTGTGTGTTCTATACAGAAAGGGGTTATTTCTGGAGATGTATGAAGGCGATAATGACGAAAGTAAGTCAGTGAATTTTGAGTGCCTTTTTGCGGCAGACATGTTTTGCTTTCTGATGCCACAACATTGAGCTGAAAAATTCCGATATCGTCGGCATCGTCCATGTTCGGTATTTCTCGGGTGTGGGCTGAAGATTTATGGTAATTTGTGTGATGCGAGGCGGCATTTGGTGATGATCTGTAGAATTTTCTCGATGATCGAAACGGCAAATGACAATGTTTAGTCAATTGTATTATCGTTAATTTAAGAACGTAAGTTTTTTTTTGGTATTTCACTTTCTTTGTAAAAGAGCTATATATTAACGAAGGAAATTCGAATTAGAATAACATTCGAATTTGTTATGGACTGTTAATAGTCGTTTATGCAACGAGTTGCAAAAAGTTAATTTTTTATAGCGCGAGATGTCGACCTCACTGAAAGCCCCAAGGCAGCAGGACTCAAAGTCAATGTCGGAAAGATCAAGTCGATGGAAATCAATCTAGAAAATCGTTCTATTCTCATGGTAGCTGGGCAACAGGTGGAGAAAGTGGAGTGCTTCCAGTATCTTGCCACTGGCAGCCAATTCCCCTATATTTTTCAATTATTAAAGAAAAATGCATGTTCGGACTTCCACATTTTGAAACAAATGGGGCGAATGTTATGTGATTTTTTCCAAAGAACCCAATGAATGCTGATTGAATCACCGCACGCTTCGGAATATGCAGTTATGGTTGTTTTTACCCTCTATTACCCTACATTTATCAACTATTTAAGAAAAAAAAGCATTTTCGGACTTGAAAATTTTGAACCGAAAAAATTAGTATCGTCACATTTCCCCGCATTAAATAATCTATTATTGCGTTCTCAGCATGAGTTAAATCTTGCTCGCGTATAACTTTTTAATGCCTTTTGTTGCCAGACATGCTGAGAACAGTAGCGTCCATTACCAGGAGGCTCAATTGAGCCTTTTGGTGTGGGGGAGTGTGGTGGGCCGCTACAAAAAAAAAAAAAAAAAAAAACCATGTGAAACGTACATTGTGTGATTTTTTTCCGAGATATTCAATGAAGGCTGTTTGAGCCACCGCTCGTATTGGAAACTGGGGCTTTGGCTGTTTTACCCTCAATTTTCCAACATTTTTCAAATAGTTCAGAAAAAGCATATTGGAACTTGAATTTTTTTAACCAAATGGGATAAATCTTGTGGGATTTTTTTCAACGTACGTCCCAATTGGTTAGCAAATTTCAAGTCCGAACATGCTTTTCTGAACTATTCGAAAAATGTTGGGAGATTCAGGGTAAAACAGCCATAACTCCATTATCCGAAACGTGTGGTGACGCAAATAGGCTTCGTTGAATTTCTCGGAAAAAATCACACAACAGGCGTACAATTTTGTTCAAAATTATCAAGTCCGAACATGCTTTTTCCTAAAATAGTTGAAAAATGTAGGGGAATTGAGGGTAAAAACAGCCATAACTCCATTTTCCGAAGCGTGCGGTGGCTCAAACAGCCTAAATTTGATTCCTCAGAAAAAATTGCACAAGATAGGTCTATTTTTGTTCAAAATTATCAAGTCTAAATTAGTTTTTTTTCTGAATTGTATACAAAATATAGGGGCATTAGGGGTTCAAAAGGCTCCATAACTTCGTAAGCTCGTGCGGCCTCTGAAACTAGATCCAATTGATTATCCGGACATTTTTGTTAAAGGAAAGTATTTTTTATAGATTTGTTTTGTGTAAATAAAAGTGAAATAAAAAAATTCAACAAATTAAAATTATGACAATGATTTCCAAAAACTTTAAATGACAGCCATTAAAAAATGTCTAAAGATTAAATTAAATTTTATTTTTTGTTTGATAATATTAGAATTCCAAAACAGACTACTATTCAATTCAATGCTTTTGAAAAAGTCAACTTTTCGACACAAAACAGTATCGAAAAGTTCTGCGTTGTTTGATCCAAATTGAACCAAATCATAAATTTTATAGTTTCATGTGAATGAAATTTGGAAATATTTAGCAATTTGTTGAAGCAGCAAATTCATGCAGCACGAAACACAAAATGTGTTCAGAACTGCTCTCTATTTTAACATTTTTAAACATATTAGTGTTTTATTGAGAAACATAAACTCTTTCAGCAACTCGACTTTTTTCTATTATGATATCGGTAATTTTCATTTTAAATTACGCCAAGTTTATTAAATTTGTCAAACATTTGTGGTTCTAAAAGTGAGCTAGAATCTTGAGAGGAGTTGACTAAGAGTCTTTCTATTGATCAAGCCCTTCCTTTACTCTATACTCCTAGAAATCAAGCGGTGGCTCCAGAGAGAAAAAATCAGACTGAATGAGGAAGTCATCGAGAAAACTGATGCGTATTTTAAAGGTTAGAACATTTCGCTTTGAAAAGCTCAAGTTTTCAAAAAGTAGGGGGGAATGGGGAGACTTGATCCCATTTTCTTATGTTCAGCATATCTTTTTGAAAAAAAAATTCCCCTTCTTTTGTCTTTTCTGACAGCATGTAGTTCCTAGTTTACATGCTTCAAAAACGCTTTTTGATCCCGTAGATCATAGGTGGCCAAGATTTTAACTACAATAGCCATATTTTGTAGCTAGCGGATAGTAGAAAATGAATTTCTTCGTTATAATTTCGCATCATGGATTCGTCTGAGAGCTGTTTGTGTAATTTAAAGGAACAGGCAAATTCGCATTTTGTTCCAAAGGATAAGAACC
Organism: Uranotaenia lowii; assembly: GCF_029784155.1. NCBI lineage: Eukaryota > Metazoa > Arthropoda > Insecta > Diptera > Culicidae > Uranotaenia > Uranotaenia lowii. The sequence goes on from NC_073693.1 coordinate 256,449,540, forward strand.
CGCCAAACTGTCCGAACTGCGCCCGGTGGCGCATTTCATATGCACTAAATTTTTGTTGATAAATAATGGTTTATAAGATAACGGAAGTGGGAAGTGAACGTAAAATTGAACATTAAAAAGTAAAGTAACTTTTGCAATGGTAAATTTCCATACAAATACTTGCTGTCTGCTGCTGGGAAACCTTTTTTTCATTATCGGCATTGAGTACATTCTACCATGGTTGAACAAAAATTTCTTCAAGCGTTTCACCAATTTGATGATCGTTGTTACACAAACTATTTCCACCTGGTACTTGATAGATTTTTCAAGTCTTGGACTAACTTCATACAATTTTCCGGAGAGTTTTCAAGAATATTTTTAGAATTTGAAAATTTATGCAAATGTGTCTGCATCTCGTAGCAAAACTCGATTTTCCAGCACTTGACGTAATAATCCAACTTGGCAAGCCTGGTTGGATAAATTTACGATTCGTGCTGAAAAAATCATGTTATTAAAACTTTTTCATAAGTTACTATTTTGTTCTGTTTTTTGAATAAAAAATACAATACAATTAAACTCATCGTAGCTGTCAATACACCTTTAGTTCTACTAGAAATAATATCATCGAATTGACGCCATCACTTAGGGAAGCAGACAGACACGCAACGGAAAACCATTTTCCACTGCTGATGAATTGATTTTTTTATGGTTCCTCTCTTTCAGCTTTTCCATTCCAATTCAGTCCCGAACAGTGAGTCGAACCATTTAAGGACACCAGGGCGAATGTCTGAGAATACATTAGAGGGGTACATTTTCAGCGGAAATACTTGATTTTCCATCGATCGCTATCATCGTACAGAAGCCGAGCGGCTTCCTCGGATGCACATTATGCCTTTATTCACACCCTCCTCGCCCCGTATGATTCTCATTTCCGATTTCGGTTCACCAAGATGTGGATGAATTCCGGGCTAGGTACCTACAAAGCTGTTCCATCTTCGCATGCCGGCATGTTAGCTTCTTAACCCATGTCCACGTTTATTCTTATTTCGCTCATTTGTTATCGCTGCCTGATATGAGAGTGCCGGTCTTTAACATTCTATTGGCACAGTGGGAAAATATTGAAAAAAAAGATTTTTTTATGGTAACAAACTGAGAAGGCTTCACATCGGATAGATCCATTCTGTGTTTGAGGTAGCTTATCTGAGCGATCACGTATCTACCATCTTTTTGTTTATTTGCACTGTAATTTTTCCCGCTTGTGGGGCGAACCACGCTTGGCCTACTAATGTTTGGTGGTAGATGCAACTCTATCTATATCTACCACTTTATAGTAGTTGGCCCGTGCGGAACAAAAATTTGATATGTGATGATAGAGGGTGATACGGTGATACGGAAAACCAAATTAAATTTCTTTTTCAAGTTTAATTAGTATAAAATTCAGGAAAAATATTCAGTTAGGCTTCCGCTTTTTCAAATCCGAATTGCCGGGCCTCACGCTTAACCCCTGATATCAGATTTTGTACAGCCACCTTGTCCACCTTTTTCGCCGCAGAAAGCCAGTTTGCCTTGAACTGCTGCTCGTCCTTAGCAGTTTTTTTGGTCTTCTTTAGGTTCTGCTTGACAATAGCCCAGTATTTCTCAATTGGGCGGAGCTCTTGCGTGTTGGGAGGGTTCTTGTCCTTGGGAACCACCTGCACGTTGTTGTCGGCGTACCACTCCATGGCCTTTTTACCGTCATGGCAAGATGCCAAATCCGGCCAAAACAGTACGGAACAACCCTGTTTCTTCAGGAAAGGCAGCAGACGTTTATTCAAACACTCTTTCACGTAAATTTCTTGGTTGACAGTCCCAGAAGCTATGAAAACCAAACACTTTAATTACATTTGAAACGGTTGATTTGGCAACTTTAAGCGATTTTGCCAGCTTTGCGTGCGAGTAGCTCGGATTTTCGCGATGCGCGAGCAAAATTTATATTTGCTAAACTGCCGTTCTAAGCAAGATTGTCCCATGTGGAAAAACGTGCAAACGAGAAAAACGCGATTGAAATATCAGCTATATTTCCAATTTTTCTCTCAAACTAAAAATTCACCGACAGTTTTTTCGTAGTGAACAGTTCAAGTTAATCATTTTACAATGTTTTCTGCCAAAAAAATTACATTTCCTACAAAAAAAACGGCAAATTAGAGCCAAAAATGCTCCGTGTGATACTTTTGCGTAGAATCAGAACGCATGCCGATGCTAGATCTACGAAAAACTGTCACACGGCTACAATTTTTCTATCATTTTAAAAGCTTGCGTAGTTTATTTTTTTGCCAAAAACTCATGCTAAACCGTAATTTGAGAAATACGTTCCTCTTTGTTTATAAAAATGTATAGTTGAGTATGGATCTTGTAAGTAGTGCCTACCGAAAAGTGTTTAGTGAAAATTTCTCTGAATAAAACACTCAAGGCTTCTCGCTTCTCCTCTGCCCTCTATTTTAGTGTTCTTTTCAGTGAATAACATTAAATTCAACAGTTTGAACTCATCTTAAGACAATTTTTTGATATAATTTGCATTTTTCATAGAATTTTCTCTAGTGTGACATTCTTGCGTAGAACTATCAACATAGAGACAACCACCTTGATGAAAACTTCGTATAAGTTCAGAACAAAGTATACTTGTTTGTGTTTTTATTCGAAAGTTAATACTAAAAGAGACCGTTTCCAGCAAAAAAGTGAAAATGACCCATTGACATTCTTGCGTAGAACGGCAGTAAATAGGTATTGGATTTTTGCAAAACCTGTAAAATGTAATTTGCTGTAGACTAAAATTGATTATAGGTCTAGTACAAAGTCCCATGTCAAATTTGGGCCAGATCGGAACTTGGGAAAGGGTCGCTCAACGAGCCTAAAGTTTGTACGGGATTTTGAGACACTTTGTTCGAGAGAAACATGAAAAATCAATTTTTCAACAATAACTTTGGTTTCTCCGGCCGATTTCTATTGAATATGGGTTTTCTTAAAGCTTAAATCATTGCAAATATTTTATCCGAAGAACACATTTCGATTAGAATAAGGATCTCTCGTCAAATATTGACCAATTATTATCAACAACCAAATATTTGAAAAATCTATAGATTTTGCAATCTAAAGCAACAAAAATGGTTGAAATCGGTCATCATTTGACAGAATGGCTTGCATTTCAAATTGGAGGTGCCAAACATTTTGACGTGTCATCAACAATGATTAATATCACCCATTTCAGCCCATTTTTGAAGCCTAATAACTTTTTTGTCTTAACTGTAATCGAAATGCAGTTTTTGGATGAAATATAGTAAAAATTCAAGCTTTAAGAAACCTGTATTTAACAAATCGATCGAAGTGTACCAAAGTTATGTATTGCACGGATTCATCGCAGTTTGACCAAAGTATGGATTAAAATATATTATATAGACATAAAAACTCCTTACTCGGCACCATGGCTTCGCGTAAGCTGTTATAAAATGAATGTTGTAGGTATGTGTTTATGTGCGTGTATTTCTTCCAAATATCAATCAATCAGGTACACAACCAGTTAAAAACGGCCGAAGGTGACCAAAGTTGTTGTAAAAAACTAGTTTTTTATGTTCTTCTCCTCCCGAACAAAATGTCTCAAAATCCCATACAAACATCAGGTTCGTTGAACGACCCCTTCACGTGGTCCGTTCTGGTTTAAATTTGGCATGCGATCTTATACTAAGCCTAGGATAAATTTAAGTCTGCAGCGCTTAACTACTCGAAAGCCACAACCGTGGTAAAATGTCAAATGGTAAATAATAAAAAAAATATATTGAATACAAATATTAAATTTTATAATTCAATTTAACATTTATAAAAAGTCAATAAAAAGTTCCTTTTTATAAAAAACACATACATTTTTTTAATAGTTATTTGCTCAATGTTTTTCCTTCCGAGTACTGCGCTTCCCAGTACCACTTGGCTTGATTTTTCCCTCTTGCTGTTGTCGATGGAGAGCTCCGAAGTCATTCATTGGACCAGCATCCTTCCATCGGGCACCACCCACCCCAGCCAGCAGCCCCATTCCGATCCGGATATCCGCTTGCGGCTCAAAGTGATGCGTTCAAGTGTTTGATGTTCAAATGATTTGCCGTGCTGATGACATTTGAATAGCGAACTAATTTACCATGTGATATGGGGTGCAAAAAAAGTGAGAAGTAAAATGAGAGGGAAAATGCTTCCATCCGATCCGCGTGCCGATAACTCTGCTGCTGCTTTTGCTGGCTGGGCGAGCTTTTCGTTTGGGAAAAGCAACGGTCGGTCGGTTGGGCTCATCATGATCTAGCCGGTATCAAAAGGACTCAAATTGAAAATTATTGAGAGCAAAAAATACGGAACCGTAAATTCAGCAGTGAGAAATGTATTGGAATTGAAATTTAATTTCAATGCTTCGGATGGTGATAAGAGTGAGTAAGTGAATAAGTGAATGATTTGAACAATGAAAAGAAATGTAGCGGCCCACCACACTCCCCCACACCAAAAAGCTCGTATGAGCCCCCTGGTAATGGACGCTACTGTTCTCAGCACGTCTGGCAGCAAACGAAAAGAGAATAAAAATACAATACGCGAGCAAATTTTACTCATGCTGAGAACTCAAAATTTTAATTAATTGCGAGGAAATGTGACGAATACTATTTAAACTAATTTACGCTATGAATCTCAATGGAAAAAAGATTTCCTTTGAAGAGATTCATGTTTGAGACAAACAAAATTTAAACAAAATAGATTATACTAGAAGTTACAAGATATTTTACATTTTAAAATTAAGGTTACACTAAATTTAAGCTACATAATTAAAAATATCATAAAAGCTTGCTTTGTTCGATTTATTTAACGACTAATTTTTTCCTTAAATATTTGAAGCAGTTTGTTTTTGAATATGGATCTACTATTTATTTCTTTAAGATCATTGGGTAAGATGTTATATTTGGTTGGTCCGATGAAAGAAATTCGTTTCTGCCCTAAAGTTGTAAACGACCGACAGGGTTGTAGATAATTAAAAAAACGGGTATTATGTGTTCTAATAGCTGTTGTAAAATTAATGTTCTGGATGGTATTTGATGAGTGTATGTTGTCAAAGACGTACATTATGGTTTGGAAATCGCAAAGATCAGCTATTGGTAAAATGTTATGAGAAATGGATGAATAAATAAGTTTTGTTGAGTATAGCATAGGGAGGTTGTAAATATTCTTTAAACATCTGTTTTGCAATGATTGAAGCTTTTGTAGATGTGATTGAGACGCTCGACCCCAGACTGAGATAAGATAATGTAAGACTGAGTGGATAAAAGCATAATAGAATTTCAATAAGACATGTTTAGGCACAAAATTTCGTAACCTCCACAGAACACCACAAAGCGGGGAAATTCGTTTTTCAAGATTTCGTATGTGACAATTCCACGAGAGAGTATTATCCAGATGAATACCTAAGTATTTGAAGGTTTTTACTTCTTCTATAACAAACTGGTTCATATTTGGATCTCTATGTGGTGGTAAAACTTTCCTGGACGAGCGAAATATCATATATTTGGTTTTTGTGTAGTTTAAAGATAGTAAGTTGCTGTTGAAATATACAGATAGTAATTGTAAGTCATGTTCCAGGTTATCAATTATAGTATTCGGAGATTTCCCTGTATAGAATAGTGCTGTGTCATCAGCGAATAGCCTTGCTGTGCCAATAAGTGGGAGTTTACATAAATCATTTATATACAAAAGAAAGAGCAGAGGCCCTATATTGCTGCCTTGTGGAACGCCTACGCTAATGTTTCTCATATCACTCTCTGTTCCTTGCATTACTACATATTGCTTCCTATCCGAAAGATAACTCCGAATTAAATCATTTGCGATTCCCCTAATACCATATTTGTTTAGTTTTTCCAGAAGAATTCCGTGATTGAGCGTATCAAATGCTTTCTTTAGGTCCAGGAATAAAGCACCAACTATATTTTTGGAATCGATGTCCTTAATTATGGAATCCACGAGTTCAGAGATTGCGATAAGAGTGTTTGATCCTGCTCTGAATCCATATTGCATACTGTACAGAACATGGTTGCAATTAAGAAAATTTGTTATTCTATTTACCAGAAGTTTTTCAAAGACTTTACTAAAAACGCTGAGACTTGAAATTGGTCTATAGTTATTAACATCTTCTGGATCACCCGATTTGAATATAGGAGTCACTCTTGCAATTTTAAGGCAATCTGGGTACGTTCCAGATTCAATTATTAAATTGAAAAACTTTTTCAAAATGTGAGAAAATATAGTACTATTATTTTTTAACACACTTACGGGAAAACTGTCGGGCCCACAGCTTTTTTTGTTTTTAAGGGTAATAATGACAGAATTTACTTCGGTTTCATCAGTAGGTTGCAGAAAAATTGAGTTTTGGATTTCATTAATATTGGACAAAACATCATATTCAGTTTCAATGGGTATTTCCTTTGCAAGATCTGATCCAATCGATGATGATGGAAAATGTAAGTAAGTTTTGCAAAATCGATTTAGGATTTGAAGGTTTCCAAGTCTGACACTCAGTTAAATGGGACGGATACGAGTCCTGATATGCGAGAAAATTTGTTCATGGACAGCTAACGAGGATAGTTTATCTTACTTTTTTCTGAATAATAATTTTTAAATGACTCCACCATAAATATTAAAGATTTTATTTTTTCTAAAAGAAAACTATAATATATAACTAGCACGTCCATGTGTCTATTTCAATACTTATGTGTGTAACAAACTGTACAGAATTCCCTGCCTAAAGAAATTTCAAGTAAAAAGGTTGAATTAAACCATTAAATTAATCATAATTATATCTGGCGACATTGTATAAAACTCAAAACTTGATATCAATCAAAACTTTAATACTGGAAACAACTTTCTAACGACAGCAATGTTGTCACTACATGTAGTTTTTAACTGTATATGACCCATTCCAGCGTGACGTTACAACGTTTGCAAAACAATTTTCTGGTATATTGTATGTGAATTTGACAGTTCATAGCGCATATTGAAAAAAAATCCCCCAGTTGAGAATTTATTTCGCTACAATTTGGAATCAAAAGTATTTTTATTGAACGAATAGTTATCAAAATATAAGGGAAAGAAATCGTGACGTCACAACGCGCCGCCTTTTCACTTTTCTGTTTTTTTTTTACAAAACCGTATTTTTCTGCTCTTCTATTCGGTCCAATTTTTTGAAAATTTCTGAAAAGTATCGATTCCTTACAACCAACAAATCGCTGGTTTTGATTTTTTTTAAATTTTGATTTCAATTTATTTTAGAGCGATTTAGTTTCGTGACGTCACAACGCGCCATTTTAGAACACGGTTTTGCAAAGCGTTGTGACGTCATGAAATTTTATGGTCAGCTCCATGAAATAATTTAAAGTATAATTTTAAGATAAATGCTTAATTTACTTTAAAAAAAAACTAATACTAGGAAATATTTATTCGTAAAAGCGTTGAAATGTGTTTCTGAGTCTTTTTAATATTTGATTGCAAAGGAAACGAATAATAAATGATAGTTTCAAAAGTCTTCGATCTTTCAAAAGTAAGTTAATGGACACTATGGTGCCTAAATCAGCGAATGAAAATTTTATAAGTTGCAAGCTAAAATATATCCTAGGGCTAGCACAAAGTCCAGTGCCAAATTTGGGGGATCGGACCACGGAAATAGATGGCGCAATGAGTATAATATTTGTATGAAATTATGAGAAATTTTGTTTGGAAGGAACATGAAAACCCAAATTTGCATTAATTTATAAAGTCCATATCGGCTGATTTGTTTTCATTATAGACATTCACAAAACTTTCGCTATGACAAATAGTTTATCCCAAGGTCCCATTTCGATAAGGGTTTGGAAAAAAGATATTGATTTTCAAAAATTAGCTTCTGACAGGTCGATTACAAAAAAAACCTGAATGATCGTTAATCTAGGCTTATGTACCCGTTTTTTAACCTTATTACTGTTTATGATAACTTTAATCGTAATGCGTTGTTCAAATGAAATATTGTCATAATTAAAGCTTTAAAACATTCAAATCAAAAGAAAAACCCGTTGATAAAGACCAAATTTATAGGTGAAAAACTGTTTTTTTGTTCATCCTGAACAAAATCCACGTTATTCTATACAAACTTCAGGTTTGCTGCGCGTCCCCTTTCCGGTATAATCTGGTCCTAATTTTGCATAGAACCCTGGGCCAGTACCTTCATATTTTAATTTTGTAATTCAGTTATAAGTCTCTTTATGGGATTTAATGTGAATTCGGGGATCGACATGAAAGAAATCGCATTTCAAGGTTCATGCCTGAAATATTGCACATCGCGTAACTTTTGATCTCATCGATAAAACTTTTCGAAAACTTCAGACATGCTAGCTTTATATTTCAACAATCACTGTGAAAAATTTCAATAAAAAATGTTGCGAAGTTTCAGAGATATTGCAGTTTGAATGAGAAAAGTCCAAAAAGTCCGATTTTCGTAGAATTACTGTTTCTTAGGCCACACAAACTCCAGAAAGTTCAAATTTTGTGATATAATAGTGTGATAGTTGATCTATCTAACGCAAAAAATTTGATAAAAAAATATCATCAGAGTAAAAAGTTATGGAAGTTCAAAGTCGTAGTGACAGTGCGCTTGCTTCCAATTTCTATACAATTATGAACGGAACGAGATGTTTTAAAATAACCGCGTTTATACAAAAAAAGATCCTTATTCCGTTAAAACCTGATAATTGAATTACTTTATTGAAGCGCATTGTTATGTTAAACTTGTTTTGAAGAAACACTTTAATAGTGTTGAAGTAAGAAGTCATGAAAGTTTCCGAAAAAAAGTATATCAATTTTCATGACTTCACAACGTATCCTTACCCCGATGTAACTCACGACCTTTTGATCCGATTTTCATTCTGAAAAATGCATTGAATTCCTCTCAAAAAGTTTGAAGAGACCCCTAATAATATAAAGGGTGATACGGTCAAAATTTGGTCAAGGGAAAACGTGTGTAAATCGGTGAAATCGTTTATTTAGAAAATCAAATTAAATTTCTTTTTCAAGTTTAATTAGTATAAAATTCAGGAAAAATATTCAGTTAGGCTTCCGCTTTTCCAAATCCGAATTGTCGGGCCTTACGCTTAACCCCTGCCATCAGATTTTGTACAGCCACCTTGTCCACCTTCTTCGCCGCAGAAAGCCAGTTTGCCTTGAACTGCTGCTCGTCCTTAGCAGTTTTTTGGTCTTCTTTAGGTTCCGCTTGACAATAGCCCAGTATTTCTCAATTGGGCGGAACTCTGGCGTGTTGGGAGGGTTCTTGTCCTTGGGAACCACCTGCACGTTGTTGGCGGCGTACCACTCCATGGCCTTTTTAACGTAATGGCAAGATTCCAAATCCGGCCAAAACAGTACGGAACAACCGTGTTTCTTCAGGAAAGGCAGCAGACGTTTATTCAAACACTCTTTCACGTAAATTTCTTGGTTGACAGTCCCGGAAGCTATGAAAATGCTGCTTTTCAAGCCACAGGTACAGATGGCTTGCCAAACCAGATATTTCTTCGCGAACTTTGACAGTTTCATGTGCTTGAAAATATCTGTTACCTTTCCCCTTCCTTTTGCCGTATAAATCTCCTGTCCCGGAAGCTGCTTGTAGTCGGCTTTGACGTAGGTTTCGTCGTCCATTACCACGCAGTCAAACTTCGTCAGCATCGTCGTGTACAACGGCGTCGGATCGCGCTTTGGCCGTCGTATTTTGTTTATCATCGCGATTTGGAGTCACTACCTTCTTGTAAGTCGATAGTCCGGCTCGTTTTTTGGCTTGATGCACGGTTGTAGACGATACACCCAGCTTATTTGCGGCATCTCGGAGAGAGAGGTTAGGGTTGCGCATGAAACTACCGGCAACTCTCTTTGTCGTCTCAGTGGCTTCCGGTTTTCGATTCCTCCCCCGATCCAGACTTCCTGGCTGTTGAAAAACGTTCCCCAAACACTTTAATTACATTTGTAACGGTTGATTTGGCAACTTTTAGCGATTTTACCAGCTTTGCGCGTCAGTAGCTCGGATTTTCGCGATGTGCGAGCAAAATTTTAATGCGCTGCTCTTCTTCCTTGAACGGCATTTTGACAACTGAAGAGTGAATTCCAAAATCAAAATAGAAGCAACATTCTACAAACACACCCCTTCAAAATGAGACCTGTTCCGGTTTTTTAAATGCAAAATTGAAAGAAATACGTCAAATTGATATTGACCAAATTTTGACCGTATCACCCTTCATGACGTTTAAAGAAATCATGAACTGAAAAACAGTACCTACAATTTTCGTGACGTCACAACGCTTAAAAATAAATAACTTTATTACCGATTCAAGAGCGTGAACTTGCTGTGATTATTTTTAAAATGCCATTTAATATTTTGAATAAATATCATGCCTAAAAAGGGCTTTTTAACAAACATTTTGCAATAATTTTTTTATATAGCTAGGTTTTTGACAAAGTTATGTTTCAAATAAAGAATAATTATTAAAATCATTTTACTTTTTAAATTTCAACGACAAAATACTCAGTTCTAAAAAAAGGTAGGGTATGTGTACCTACCTCCGTCGCACAGTGGTCCAATTCTCAAAAAAGCTGGCAAAAAGTCTGTTTTCAACATTTTATGCTCTGAAACCTTTCGAAATTGTTCAATAATCATAATTTTACAGAAAATAACATATTATTTACATATTTTCTTTGAAATTTCTTTTTTTTGTTTATATTGTAAGAATTTGAAAAATAAAGTAGTATCTCAGTAAGTAAATTCTTGTATTTAAAATTTCCAACAGATTGCTGCAAAATTTCTCACATCCAGTTCATTGAATCTAAAATTATCTCAAAATTACAATTCATATGAAATTAATTCAAAACAGATTGACATGACAACGCTTTAGTTCCGATCACTTTTTTAATATTTCATTAGTTAACGAGTTAATATAGAAATTGTATGATAGATGAGAATTTTTTAACAATTTCGTCACTGCTGATCAACATTTTGAAATTAAGGTATGTAGGCTTTTTTTCTTAAAAGATCATTTATTACATCAATGGTTGTTTCAACACAAAACACTTAATTTACTTTTCAAACGAGAAAACCAAACTTTGTGCTTCATATTTTCTTAGTTTTTTTATATTTAATTTTTTATTTTCATTTTTGTTTTTGATTTTATTTCACATTCCGTATTTTCAAAACAATACCATAACAATTTCTAACAGTTTTTAAAGTTTCAATTGGTTCTCATAAATTTTGAACAGCAAAACAGGTTCTATGATTTGATCAATAATCAGAAAAATATTTAAGAAACCGTAATTTTATTATGTTTTGGAGTTTTCCTAATTGTAAAAATAACCCAGAAATTCATACTGATAGCACTCTGATAGAGCTTCAAAATATGAAAAGGATGTTTTATGAATAGTTTTTTGAGAAAAATCAACCTAGAGATCCAATTTAATATCAATTTAGTTCGTGATCCGGGAGGTTATTGGCTTAGAAGTCAAATTTGATGAAAAAAATGGTTCAACTCCTTGACGTCGTTCTCCAAAAATGGCAAAAAATGGCAGCCCAATTTGCCATATTTTGTAGTCCACAAATGTGGGAATCTATCCAACGTAAAATTAGAGTGGAGTTATGTGGAGTTTTTTTAAATCTCTAGTTGAAGTTATAAAATTCAAAATATTTATCGTTTTTTGCAACTAGATTCCATATAAAAAATTTCAACTTTTTTCAAAATCACAAATTTTTATTAGATATGGTGTAAAATATGCCTAACAAAAATATAAAAATAATTGCAAATCAAAATATATTCGTAATTTGAATATCTATTCATTTTTCAATGTGAGCAAATCTTTGCGAAATTTTCAAAAAATATTCAATCTTTTCTTAGCATTTCTTTGAGAACTCCTAAACGGGTAAACTTATGACTATCATTTTCATGGTTTTATGTAGCCTGAAAATGCCGGAAAACGACGATATATTTGGATAGACAATTATGAGCGCTTCAAAAATTGACTTTCTGCCAGCTTTTCTGGGTTTTGGACCACTGTGCGTCGTATCCCTCTGATTCGTCTTATTTCATGAATGCATGTTTGAGAGCCGAAAAATCACTTTCCACTTTAGTTGGCTACGTCACATGATAAACTTACGCCTGTTAATTTATTCTCTATCACAAATTTGTCACTTTTCAAACTATTTTTTGAGATATTTGATTCTGAAATCGCGAAGTGAAATTAATTATTGACGCACTCCGCCATATTGAAAGACGAACTTAGTGATCCCCCAACGTGTTTCTTTGCATTAACGCTTCCTGTCAATGCATGTAAAGATCAAAATCATGAAATCCAACAGAAAAATGTCGAAATAAAATTAGAAAAATTATTTCAAACTAATCTGATTTGTATAAATTTATCAATTTTCGATTGAAATCGAATCGCTCTGCCCCCATAATTCGTCGTAATTTTGCGACAAGAATAGGATTCTGTTTTGCAATAATTGGAATTAGACCGGTTCATTTTTACTATTTTTTGCTGACCACAGTTGGACTCAGAGAATGAACATAATTGATTTAAAAGTAATTTTGATTAATTTGACCTCATTGAAGCTAGGAACTTATGCGCTCGGAGATAAGTACAAAAAGTCTATTTATATTTATAAATTACTTGAATGTATTCAGCGTTGCTTATAATGCGTGGTTTTAAATGATCTAGCTTAGTGGTTGGTGTTTTATAAATTATTTACTAACAGTGCCGTGCAAAATTTAACAGAAGTTGGGGTGCACGCAAGAATATCTCCAACTTTACACATATCCAACGTTCAACTCCAATGACATTGTTTCTTCAAAATTTTATAATTTAAGATTTGATAATTTTTTATTCTATTATCTGATGACATTAAACATGTTTTTAAGTATTTGAAATACGTGATACATAAGTTCAATGAAAACTAGACTTTTTGAACTTCTTTCATTCAAACTGCAATATCTCACATACGACCAAACGCTTTGCTCTACAGAATGGTCACTGAGAGGTCCTTGAAAACTAAAACTAAATCTTCTCCAGTTTTCAAAGATTCTCTGAATGGGAATCTAGAACTACTCTAACTACTGACCAGAATTCATGAGTCTCTGATTTGGATCTCAATACAAGTTTCAATAAAAAAATCGAATTTGGTAGATTTTTTGTACATAAATTCGTTCAAAATTCTTCAAAATCGAACCCGCTCATATTCTGATTCCTCCCATATAAGTTTTAAAACTAGACTTATGTTTGTTTCATTTTTGTAAATTCTCAGTAAATTTTTGGTTTGTCGTTTTTGACATATTACATTTTGAATGAAAATTGTCGAAAAGTCTAATTTTAGTTGAATTACTGTACGTCAATTCCCAAAAATTGGAACCCATTTATTTTTTGCTACAACAAAACAAAATGACAACAACACAATGTTAGAATAACGAAGCGTGGATTTCCGAGAAAAAAAATTCTTGCAAAAACTTTTATCGCTCGTAAAAAAAACTCGAATAGATGAGATGAACCAGTCTAATGTGCATTTCACGCATAAACGTGGCGTTGCTTTGTTTCGATATCCTTCGCCAGAGTTCCCATATAAATAAAAATACAAATGTTGACAAAACGCATGAGTGATTCTACCTCTTCTCCAATATCTTACTATTCAGTGTCATTATGTAGAAAAACATATAGTTCTTTTAAAAATGTTGATGTTCTTTAAATATGTGCGGTTTCTGTGTAAATTTATGCAAAGTGATTTGTGAAAATGTCTGGATGATCGTTAAAAAATCTTATTTTACAGACAAATCCTGGCTCATGGCAGCCATGTCCGTTGGACAGTGTGCTGGTATAAAAACACTTGCAGGGTGAATTCAATTTGTAAGGTCTAATATTGTGCTGCCTGTAATTGCCTCAGCCAAGCAATGATACCTTACTACAATAAAGCTACCTTTGACCTGCTTACTAGTTTCATGGGAAGACCATTTTGTTGCGACCTTGATCTAATCCGAACTTTGCAGTTTTCCCGCGCGGTTGATCGGTGCGAAGTAAATAATAGCATTTTAATGAGCAGCAACCGCAAAATTTTAAAACTATCCTCAATAGTTTGAGACAATTTCGGTAGCATTTAATGGAAGGTATAATATTTTGCTACCTGCAGATGCATGCTAAGTAATGGTAGACCTTTTTACAATAAAGCTATCCTAGTTTCATGGCTTATTGCGACTGGTTACTTGAGAAAACGTTTGCGCGGTTGATCCGTTTGAAGTAAGCTAATGCCAATTGCATGAACCGCAACCGCAATTTTTTTAATTTATCCCAGAAGAGGGTGGAATGAATTGAGACAATTTCGGTCTCCTTGTACGACGGAAATAAGGACCTGGTACGACAATGAGGGAACTTGAATGTGAAAAATAAGTCATCAATTGGTTCAAAAGTACGTAATGGATTGATCTATTTCCTGCATAATTTCATACCACAATATTAGAAATATAGTTCAATTCATAAAAGTCAGTTTTAAACCAACATGGAAGGCAATTCTATTGAAGTAATGAAAAAAGCTTCCTTAAGCCGTTGTCTTAGGCGCCTCTACCCTAACTGGAAATCTTTTGATGTAAAATGCAGCTCAAAAATAAACCTTTCTAATGCTGTGCAATTTTTTTTGAATAATGAAATATAAAAATTGGTTGATCTAGCACCAGGCCAAGATTCTTCAAAATCGATGAACGTGATAAAAAATGGTGCCGGGTAAAAAATTAAATTCATGATAGACCAACAGACGATTTCATTCTTTTTTGGACTGATGTTTGTATCGAAAACATCGTAATCACTGTTCTCTTGGTTTTTTTCATTCATGCGTAGTTAGCTAGTGTAGGGCAAAGGCGTTACAATTCATGGGAGCTTTCCATCAACACGCCCTCTAGCCTAAAATTTCAACACCTTTCAAGCTTTCTTCTATTGGCGCACTAATGCCTGTCTATCCACCTTTCTGTCATATTCTATAAAAATAAAATTTCTCTCTAGAATTTTATCCCGTCGAACATGCCGTCTGAAATCTGAAAAAAATCTTATAGCAATCATTAGATTTGTGTCAAACATTGTAATTTTCAAAATATTGAAAGTGTCCGTTTACCTGCTGTGTCCGTCTCACCCGACTCTCCTCAACTAATTACGCGTGTATCAAATTGCTTTGAAAATTTCAACAAATCTGTCATTCATCTTGAAACCTTGACTTTTGGTTGTTGTTGAAGTTTGTTTTGGGTACTATATTGATAGAATTAATCATGATAACTTTTTTGAAAATTTTCCTTTGTTCCATAGAGAGTACCAACCATATAAATTTCATGGTCTTTGAGGGTCACTTTACAGTTATCCTAATAACCAGAAATGTTTCATCATAAAGCTTAGTACATTTAGGAATGGGACAGTTACGTATGCGTGTATCTCAAAAACCATTCGTTTGATCTAAATACTTTCACGAAGGAAATAAAGGTAATCTTATCATAATCCATGAAAAAATTTGAACAAAAAATATTTATAGTTTTTTGTAAGAAAAATTTCTACTTAACTCTTGGTGTCACCCATCAGACGACGCACAATTTTTTCACTCATGAGATTGATTAGTTTTTCCAATTTATACTTCGTCTAATCTGTATTTTCGGTGGCTGAATCCTCCTTCTCTCAATTGCTGCTACTTTTTGATCCAATACTTCTCTTTTAAAAAGAAACTGATGGCAATTCAATGGATACAGGCTTTATGCCATACAGCTGTTTCGAAATTAACAAAACTTCATATTTTTGAGCTACTTAAAAGCGATTTCAATGGAATTTCTGCTGGTAAAATCTGACAATAACGAAGTAAATAAAACCATCATGAGATTGAATTTGAAGTCTAATCGGTTAGTATAGATCGTAGGTTGCGAAAGTGGCATACTAGATTACTCTTTATAGGCTTTCAAAAACAACGAAAACAAAAGTTTTCGTTTTGAAACTTGTTGTTTTCTTTCACAGGATAGAATCTTGGCAAATCATTATATATTATACAAAACAAAGCAAATACATACTTAAATATGCTAGGGACCTTACCACGAGCAGACATGTTACATAGGCTTGCCAGATACTTTCAGAAAAAAGCGGGACATTTCACGATAAAAAAGCGGGACACAGCCAAAAAAAGCGGGACATTTGAAAAACTCTTAAAAACATCTTTTATTCCTTAAAAAAATAAAAACAGCTTATTTGTATAACCAAGCATCATCTAAAGTAGTTCATTGTACACTGAGGTGTTTTTTCACGCGGATCGATTTTGTTAAGTTTTTTCTTACATGACTTCTGTTTTTCCTGGTTTTTGTCATAAACACGTTTAATTTTTACGTTTCTCGCGAATTAACACGGTATTTGAGAAAAATATATATAAAATATAAGCCCTACAAGTCAATGGACACATTCGCGTAAAAAAAAATCTCAAATTTGTCTATAATTTTGATAATTCAAATCACATGTCTTACATGATTTTGAAAATCAATTTTTTGTTGGAAAAAGTGGTTATTTTGATAACTTTTACAAAATAATTAATTAAAATAAATGGATGAATTTGTTCTGGAATTTTTTCAGTACGTTTTGAAGCCAAAAAACACTGCCATTATCAAAAAAAAAAAGAATTTGTTTATATCCAATGTAGTTGTTTTGAAAAGCGAACAAAAACAGCCGCAAATGGTTGAATTTACGTCAAAAAAAGGGAACTTTTTAATTTTACGAGAAAACTTTGACATTGTCTGACATAAAAAAATGAGATCTTCTTTGAAAATGATAAGACGATTCTAAAACACTAAATTTTATAGAAATCAGTTGGAATCCAGCTGAGTTACAACAGCGCGAATGAGTGAATTAACGTCACAAAATTGATTTTTTGTATTATTTTACATGGAAAATATGCTCTGAAAGCTGTTTTGACCCTCCAGATGGTCGGATTTTCACAAATCAACTAAATTATGTTGATTTTTTAATAAGTTCAAAAAGATTGAAAAAAATATTAATTTTTTTTGTGAATCTTTAAATGAAGACAGTAGTCATTTTAACGTATGATCCCTTAATATGTTGCTATTCAAGTGCCAATCAAAATAAGGAAAAAGTTAGATGCAGATGCTGAAAATTTATGTTTGTAATAGTCGGAACAACAAAATATCGTTTTTGAAAGTGCACATAAAATTTGCAGGCTCTAAAGAATGGTTTGGTATAACTTTATATTTTGTGACGTGAATTCAGTCAACAACCCTGTTCTGTTTAAACTGAGTGAATTCCCGTCACAACTTCAAATAAGCAAAACTTCGTTCGTTCTTGTTGTATCCAAAAGCTACATGCATCAAATTGTGGGAAATTGTTTTTCCTACAACTTATTCGAAGACATCGATATTCTATTTCCACAGAGAGAACAGGAATTCAAAGTTGTAATGGTCAATTACAAGTAAAAATGGTCAATTCTAGCGTTTATTCATGTCACAAAATTAATCGATCACAACAAAAACAACTTACATTTTATAATGACCAAATTATATTCATTTTGAAGGAAATTTAATTTGCGACCGTTTGCTACAATTTTCTTCATTTTCAAGTAAATTGGTTGACTTCTAGAATGATAACAGTGCAATGTCTGGACAAAGCGATTTCACGTCACGGTGGAATGTGTCAATGGCGTATTTGATACCGTGTATAAAACCATTGTGTAATTACAAAAATATTTCAAATTTGTTTTAAACATTTGAAAACTCAAGAAAACTTCCATCATTGTATACTAATTAGGATTCCGGCGAAAATTAAGGATCTTTAATCATTTGAAAGCAACCTACACAATAATTTCTCCATACTGAATCAGAATCTTTCTGTAATGCTAAGATTTATTCAGTAATGCCTTGTATGAAATATGAAAAATACTGCCTATTTTTGAGAAAAAAAAAGTTTTTGAAACCTTTTCTGTGTTGAACCAATGAATTAAAATTTAGGCAAAAGTTTGATTTTTTCAAGTGTAAGTTAGTGAACTTTGTAAAAGTTTTCCAAGAAAAAAAAGCGGGACATTTTGAGGAAAAAGCGGGACAGCGGGACATTCAACAAAAAAGCGGGACATGTCCCGCTTTTGCGGGACGGATGGCAACACTAATGTTACAGGATTCAAACGCTGAAATTGGGTTAAAAAAAAAGTTTTTCATAAGTTTTGTCGTCCATCAAAAATCATCTGTCTCATAGCTTCGAAACCGGCTACACAGCTTACGAGCTCTGGAACTAGCAAAATTTGTTGTTTGAGGTTACGTTTGAATGACTCATAACTTGGTAACACTTTCAGCTTATCGAAAAAAAATTAGGACATTTCAGCGATCTGTTTTTCTTAGTTTTTCGCTAATTCAAAATTCAAAGTTCTGGTACCAGACTTGACTTCCCTGATGACCCTTAACCATAGTTGCCGATCATGTGCTTCACTCCAATGGGTGATTTGAACTTTGTGGACATTTTCGACAGTGTTTGCATGCATTTCTACCACTCACACACAGTAATTCTTTGAACGGTTTTGTCAGCTATCAATTAGATAATGATGGATTTTGAAGTAAATTATGCAAACACTACTCCTTCGGCAATAGACTTGACTTTCACAACACCTACAATAGCCACCAAATCTGAATGGTCGGTATTAAACGAAGATTTTTTCAGTAATCATAAAGCTATAAAGTTAATTATTTACAACTCATCAAAACATGTACAGAATGACAGACAACGCATAAATAAAAAACAACTTCTAACCAACTTGAATGAATTACAACCGGAAATGTTCCATAAACCTGACGATATAACAGAAATTTTCAAAGAACAAATGGATGAATGTACTTTCAACGTAACAGAAAATAGTACAAAAATTCCTAAAAAATGGTGGACCAAAGAGATTGAAATTTTACTATCCATCAAAAATCAAAAAATGAAATTCTTTTTTAGAAATCAAAATGACAAAAACTACATGGAATACAAAAAAGCGAGAGCGAAACTTAAAAGAATAGTAAGAATAGAAAAAAGGAAGTGTTGGAAAGAAACGATAGATAACATAAATAGTGACATGAATACAAAACAACTTTGGAATACAATTAAAATGATTGGCGGTGGAAAACCATCTAAGCACAATATTTGGTTATTAAATGATTTTAATTTGAGTAAAAATTTCATGAATCTAAATTTTCCTAATATAGAAACAAATATTCAATATTCAATCAAACCGGTTGAGAATAAACTAAGTATAAATTTAAATGAAATACAAAATATAATTAAATCGAAAAAAGATCATTCTACACCTGGTCCTGATAATATATCGTTTTTTATTTTAAAAAAATCTAAAAATTGAACTCAAAATACGAATAGCAGAATTATTATCAGAAGTACTTGAATCAGGACAAATTCCTGAAAACTACCTATACTAAAACCCAATAAGGATCCGTTACTACCAACATCTTATCGACCACTCTCTATGATATCAGTTTTACTCAAACTCAACAACTTCACGGTTAAAAATCAACTAGTAGATTTTCTTAACAAAAACAATATCATTCCCAAAACATCATTTGGTTTCAAAAAACATACATCAGCTGTAAACTGTATCAATACAGTAATTTCTGAAATTCAAGATACGAAAAGAGATGGAGGTGTAATTATAGCCACATTTTTAGATCTAACCAAAGCCTTTGATAACATCAACATTGAAACACTATTGAACATATTAGAACAGGAAAATATTCCAAATCAAATAATAAATTGGATTTACAATTAATTAAAAACTAGAACGACAATTTTAACACTTACTGATGGTACAAAAATAATAAATAAAACAAATAAAGGTCTCCCACAAGGATGTCCCTTAAGCCCTATCCTCTTCAACATTTATACGAAAAGAATCCACAATTTAACAAGAAATGGAACATTGATACAATACGCGGACGACATAACGATTCTAGTTCGAGCCATAAATGCCACAATTGCAGTCAGAAGTATGAATACTATTCTAAATAATTTTGTGAAAACGTTTAAAGATCTTAGTCTGAAGAGTAAACATCGAACACAGTTGTACCGGATAAGTTTTTCAATAACGATCCGCCAACTGCAACGTTGATAAAGTCGCGAATGCCATAAAAATGGTAAAACGACTATAATCGAAACAAAAAAAAAATCTTAGTCTGGAGGTAAATACATCAAAGTCGGCAAGTATTATTTTCACGAATAGAATACCACAAAACATAAACATTAAAATAGAACATCAAGTGATCAAATTTGTTGAAAATCATAAATTTCTAGGAATTATTTTAGACCACAAACTTAAATTTAAATCACACATTCAGGATACAATAGTTAAAGCAAAACGTTAAATTAATATCTTAAAAATGATCAGCAAGAAAAAAAGTGGTGCTCATCCGAAACAGATGCTACATATATCGAAATCATTAATTAGAACTATTTTAGATTATAGAATTACAGTATATGCATCAACAGCCAAGACAAATTTTCAAAAACTAGAACCCGTTTTCCTTCTAGCTCTAAGATTATCAACAAGAATTTTAAATGACACGCCGAATCAAGTAGTTTTTGCCCTATCAGGTGAGATACCACTTAAATTAAGAGCGGAATGGTTAGCTGCAAAAGAGATTACCAAGATTTTATATTACAACAACAACCCGATAATAGAACACCTCTCGGAACTAATGAGCACCAACCAAAGATTTAAACATATAAGCTTTTTGGAAAGAGTTGCTTCAGACAATAATTACCTCTTCACTCAATTAGCCAAAAAATCAACAGATACAATCACTAACAAAATTACCATAATCAATAAAATAGAAAACATTAGCAAAAAGAATCATCAAAAGAAAAACAGAGAATTACAATAACTGAGCTTAATAATAATAAATACAAAAACTACTACAAACTTTTTACAGATGGTTCAGAAAGGTGGGTTACGGTTTTTACGATCCACAAGACCTTTTTTCTTATAGTGGTAGACTAAAACCAGAATATACTATAATGAACGCAGAATTAATAGCAATACAACAAGCAATAAAACATATAATATCCAAAAATATTGAAAAAGTTGTAATATTTACGGACTCTCAAAGTGCGTGCACTCTAATGAATAATGATAACACAACAATTACATAATTGAAAACATTAAACACATAGTTGAAAATAGAACTATAATTAAACTAATCATTCAATGGATACCGGGACATACGGGCCATGTAGGGAACGAGAGAGCTGATCTAGCCGCAAAACTAGGTATAACTCGGTTAAACATTGAAAATTTCCATCTAACAAGAGACGATCTTCTGATAGCAATTAAACGTAACGTTTTGAAAGAATGGCAGAACAACTATGAGGAACTTTCTCAAGAAAAAGGAAAGTTTCACTACGAACACACCAAAGTTGTGAATTTGAAACCATGGTTTCATAATATAGAACTAACTACATTAGACACAATTATAATAAACAGACTGAAATCTGGGCATATGACTACAAAAGAAAGACTTAAAAAATGGAACGTCATAAATTCAGAACTTTGCGATACATGTAACACTGTGGAAAACATCAATCATATTTTATATAATTGTGAAGAATTCACCAACTTGAGGAATAACTATAATATTCTAGAAAGCCAGAAATCACTAATCGATATACTTAAAGATCAGAACATAGAAGAATATAAAGCATTATCTGACTATATACAGAATTCAGGGAAAAATATGTAATGATAATTAACGAAGTCCACTTACTTAACGTAAACGAATATCTACTACGAACTACGAAACTGAAATAAGACACTAACCCCACTATATGGAAATGAACGGTTAATTTAAATCGAATCGAAATTAGAAAACAATAAATAAATAAATCCACGAGACTTGGCTTTATGGAACGATAGGTCCGAGCCAATATAAAGAGAGAAAAAAAAAGTAAATTATGCAAAAAATTTTTTTTCTTTTTCTCTTGCATTGTAAATATCTCAAAAACACGAAAATTTACAATTTTGAAAAAAAAAATCAGATTGTACTTTTTACAGACAGCAAAATGTAGTTAAAATTTTGAATGTCCGATTACAAGTAAATGAGCTATACGTAAATGAAAGTGTCCTATTTCTAAAAGAACTAAGCTTTAGATTGGATCAAGTGGTTAGGTGTTAGGTTTCAATAAAGTTGGAAGGTAAGATCTAGCACGATCAAGTACCTCCTTTTTCATTATTGGAGTCCGCTTTGTTTGTGTCCGTGTTTGTTCCTCTACATTTTAGTGATTGAAACTATCAGTTTTAATCCCTGGTTCCATTTGTGATTGCCAAGAAAATTGATTAAAATCCGTTCTTCAAAATTTGATAAACTTTCGGATTTCTGGATGCGATTTGTTAACAACTTCTAAGAAGCTTTTCTATAATTATCGTTAGTTTTCTAAAAGAGTTTATGAAAATTCTTACACCGCTTCATACAATAAGTTTTCAGTTGACATTTTAGTTGACATTCTATTTGAAGGAACGAAATTGCACATTTGAACAGGCAAATAGAATAGATTATAGAAAACCTTAACGTATATAATATTGGATCGTGTTACAAATGATCGAATTTATTATTTAAATTGTAAACTCAGGAAAAATGTAGAACCCGAAAAATATGAGTTAATGATAATTTCCTTATATATTTGTATGAGTGAATATAAAATAGGAAATATTAACATAGAACTAGAATAAAATAGATATTTCAAAATTGAAAATTTGAATCGGAGTTCAAAATGAAATGAGATACTCATGACTGCAAGTGAAAAATTTCGAACTAAGAATACCAAACGATTTTTTATATCTCAATCGGTGCAAAACTAAGTACCGTGAAATTATAGCGAGTTTAAATTAACGTAAAAGGTATTTCGCTCTACTTTTTCCTTACTCTTTATCACCTAACGGAACACCAAATAAAAAAAACCCAAAAGCATGATGGTTTTTAATATTCAAATGATTACACAAGCCGAATGCAGTGTTAGCGTAAAAAAGCAATCGGAGACTTCCAAATAACGCCACATTCTGTGTATCCTGAATCAGCAAATGATTCCAGGTATCGGGATAGCGATACCGCGACTGATTACCCTGATTGAGGCGGCATCACGTTGCTGTTAGAAACAACTTCCATTCCGACTGGCAGTAAGCAGCAAGATCCCCCAGATAGGTCCCTGGAGGGCTGCTGCAGCGTCGGAAAAACTTTTTTCTCGATTTTCCTAAATTGATAGGGATTTATTTTATTCCCTGCTCTGCTTCTTAAACATCACTAATCAATAAAATCACGTGCCACTACTCTTCGACAGCGAGCTCCGTGCAGGTTGGTCCTGACTGCCCGATGATGGGTGTATCTGTAGATGTGCTTCTCCGGCCAAGGAAGGACAATGAAAGCTTGGAAACAAATCTTTAATGTAAATAGTCAGCGCCGCCACACTGGGGCAGTATTCTGCCAGGCAGTTACTATCATACGAACGGAATTTGATTTTCATGGAGCCATTGCTCCTCGGGGTTTTCCCAGTAATGTTATAGGTGCTTAACATACAGGGCCACATACACACTGAGAGTCGCCTGCAGTACGACGACGGAAGCCGAGCCGAATAAGCAACTGGGAAAACACTTGTTGAAGCTTACCGAGCAGAACCGTTTCCGCTCACTCCTCATAGATCTCTAGGGTGAGGGTTGATCCCATGCCGAAAGTCTTCTTAAGAGAATCGTTTTTTTTATTTCCCTTACAACTCCCTGTCGTCGAATGGTTAACACAACATACAGATCCTAAGCAATCATTTCGGCTTCTGGGCTTTCTAACTAACGACTGTGTCTGGCTCCTTGCCGGTTTTATGCCAACATCGAACATACATATGCGTACATAAATTTTCATCTCATTTTTTATCCCCCCAATTACAATAAGCGATCCATTCCTGAAGCTACGCAGAGTAGGATAGTAAGAACTTTTCTAAGCGGAAACTGAGAAGACGATGGGAAACTGCTACGGAAGCATGAAAGCAACAGAATGACTCTGCTGTATCGAAAACAATAATGATGGTTGGTTCCGTGAAAAGCTGTTATAGTTTTTACAGCGAGACCCTCCCATTCCGGAACACGGATGATTGCCATAATGAAGTCTGGTTGTAATAATTCAAGCGTGTGCTGAGTAATTGCATTTAAGGTCTTGGTGTAGACTTGAAACACTCGTCAAGTGATGATAAGCAAGGTTTCTGATGGCTGTTACTAAGGGGAATAGTCGTATCTATTAGGTATACCAGAAGTCAACATCTGGTACTAAGCAACTAGGTTGTAAATATGTAGTAAAATTTTTGTTTTGTCTTGTTTTTCTCTGTTTTCGTTGGTTTTGAATCGGAATAGAATTCATTTCAATTTCGCAGAAAGAATGTGTCCTGAAGATTTTACTAAAATTTGAATGATTGAAGCGATAGAGCATAGTACTAAACTCTGTTCTATGAATTTATGAAATTAGTCCCAAAGAATAATAAAATGTGTTATTATACATTAAAATAATCAAAAACATAAATTGGTTGAGCCTACTATGGAGCAGAGAATGCAGAGACATCTGGAACACAGGAACAGGAAGAAACGTGGACCATCAGTACCATACGTTTCAAATGGGCAATATCGTTGGAAGCATGCTAAGAAAAACGCTCCTTGATGATGAAACCAAGCTTAATCTATAGTGATTCCGCCAATCGCAGGGACTATTCTTCAGTGGCTGTAAATGATTTATTTTGTACACAGAAATCGCAAAACCTTATAATACAAGATTTTGAAGAATTGGTGTAGTAAATAAAAGGATTGGAAATTGCTAAGTTATAATTTCTGTTCTAGATTTCTGTGTTCAATCATTTCTGGTCATCGATCAAGGATAAAGCGCCTCAATATAGCGAGCTTTCATAAAGAACATAAATATTGATCAATGAGTGACATTTTATGGCACTTTGGAAGGCCCCCGATCCATTACCACAGTTGTGCCGGTATCCAGAGTTGGTTCAAGTCGTCGTAGTCGCTCGGGCCCTGTGTGTAATACTGGAGGAGGGGTCTTCCAACCTGCCACTGCAGGTATGTTTACGTGTTTTTCTGATCAGTCATCTTCGCCCCTTAATAGCTGTTCACATTCCAGTTCGACTCTTCGGGTGTACTATCAAAATGTCAGAGGATTGCGTACCAAAGTTGATGAGCTTTTTTTGGCAGTTTTGGATCCAGAGTACGATGTAATCGTGCTCACCGAAACATGGTTAAACGATGAAATTACGTCAGTTCAGCTGTTTGGAAACGAATACAATGTTTTTCGTCGTGATCGAGATCCTTCCAGCACTGGTCTGAGCAGAGGTGGTGGTGTGCTTATTGCTGTTTCAAACCGTTTGACGTCCTCCCCTCTTACTGATCTAATTGGAATCGATCAGCACATCGAACATCTATGGGTGACTGTTGAGACGGGAATGCAGAAAATCTACATAGGCGTAGTTTATCTAAGCCCAGACGAGGCAAGCGATCCTTTAATTGTCGATGCTCACCTCAAATCAGCGGCAACTGTAGCGGATTCTTTACGTTCCAACGATCGGCACATCCTGTTGGGCGACTATAATCAGCCCCTTCTGAATTGGATAAAGCATTCTGCAAATTTCGCGTACCCAGACCCGGCGACTTCGTCATTCTCCATTATCTCCTCCGCTGTCTTAGATGCGATGGATTTTTTGGGTAACCGACAGATGAACCTGGTCACAAACTCTCGTGATCGCATCCTTGATTTGGTCTTTTTGAACGAGTTTGCTGTAGATAGCTGTACCGTCACGACTGCGATGGAGCCACTGATCGAGATGGATCTTCATCACCCACCATTACTTGTTGCTCTAGCCTGCCCTCGTTTTACTCCGTTCCAAAGCACAACTGACACATGCTCATTGAACTTCCGCAGAGCGAACTTCGCGCAAATATCCGAAATACTATTTCAGAAAAACTGGTCGTTTATCGAAAGCGCTACTGACATTGATGAGGCTGTACATTTCTTTACTTCTGCATTGCACGAATCATTTCGTGAGCACGTTCCGCTGAAGCGACCTATTCGTAAACCTCCTTGGTCCGATGCACATTTGCGTTTGCTAAAACGGAAAAGAGCTACCGCAATTAAACGTTTTTCCCGTGCAAAAAATGCAATCAATAAACGAGAATTCAACATTGCAAGCAGTAATTATAAGCGCTACAATCGAATAAGATATTCCCAACACATTGAGCGCATGCAGCGGATGCTAAAGCATAACCCAAAACGTTTTTGGTCGTTTGTCAACGAAAAGCGAAAGGAAACAGGATTACCTACGGAGATGCTTCTAGGCGAGCGTAAATCGACGAATTTGGGACAAACATGTAACCTTTTTGCCGAACACTTTGCTAGCGTATTCACTTCATCGCAGGCCACATCTTCTAAAATTGAAAGAGCCTTACGTAACGTTCCCAGCAATATGGTTAATCTAGTATCAATCCATTTCTCGGAGGAAGAAGTTAAAGCGGCTATAGCAAAGCTTAAATTGTCGTCTACTGTAGGGCCCGATGGAATTCCGGCCAACATCTTGAAAAATTGTATCGATGCCCTATGGATGCCACTGTTAGTGATCTTCAACCTCTCTATTCGAACTGGAAAATTTCCAAGTGCTTGGAAAAAGTCATGGATGTTCCCTGTTCACAAGAAAGGCAACAAGAACAACGTATTGAACTATAGAGGAATCACATCCCTGTGTGCCTGTTCGAAAGTGCTAGAAATTTTGGTGTCACAAAGACTTTTCACCGCTGCAAAGTCTTACATTTCGGTCGATCAACACGGATTTTTTCCTGGGCGTTCAATAAACACGAACCTATTGGAGTTTACTTCATTATGCATCCGCACTATGGAAAAAGGGGGTCAAGTTGATACAGTGTACACTGATCTCAAAGCCGCATTCGATCGAATTGACCACCGTTTGCTCCTAGCGAAACTTCAATATCTTGGGTTTGGTGAAGGCCTTGGTCGTTGGTTCGAATCATTCCTGATTAATCGTTCTCTCACTGTTCGGCTGGGCAATGAAGAGTCTTTCGTGTTCCAGAATAACTCCGGAGTGCCCCAAGGAAGCAATATCGGACCGCTCCTGTTCTGCATTTATTTTAACGACGTCACATATTCTCTTCCATCGGGCTGCAGAATGCTTTACGCTGATGACCTGAAAATTTATCGAAAGATTGAAAGCTTTAGCGATTGCTTGGAGTTGCAGCACTTGTTGAGCAAATTCATGGTGTGGTGCGATCTGAATTGCTTAACAGTCAGTGTGGAGAAATGTAACGTCATCAGCTTTACACGGAAGAAGAATCCGGAGATTTGGAATTACACACTCCAAGGTTCCCCACTTGAACGAGTTCCTGTAATAAAGGATCTAGGTGTAATACTGGACTCCAAAATGACATTTGAACATCACTTGAGCCATGTAGTAGCTAAGGCGAACCGGAATTTGGGTTTTATTTTGCGAACTACCAGAGAATTTACCAAATTACGCTGCCTACGGACTTTGTATTGTGCCTTGGTTCGCCCGCATCTTGAGTCAGCGGCAGTCATCTGGAGCCCTAGTCGCGCCAACTGGATTCACAGAATCGAATCCGTTCAATCTAAGTTTATCCGCTCAATACTACGGCTTCGCCCGTGGCCGATTCCGGAACAATCTCCCTCATATACGCAACGATGCTCTTGGTTGGAACTGGATACCCTTGCTGATCGACGAGAATACATGAAAGCGGCCTCCGTTGAAAATTGCTGCTCGGAAGCATTGATGCACCAAACATTCTTGAAAGGATTGACTTCAACGTGATGCCTAGACAACTAAGAAGTCGCGAATTCCTTCGGCTTGGTTTTCATCGTACACTTTACGGCCAGAACGAGCCTATCCGTGCAATGTGTGTAGTGTTTAATGATAAATTTAGCGAATTTGATTTTAATATGACCCCGGATATGTTAGTGAACCGCTTACGGGCTTCAATGTTAAGATGATATCGATTTATTGTAGTACTTGATGTTAGATCTTATCGTTACTTTTATTTTCTGATCCACTATATTTAATGTGTTATGTAAAATCCCTAAAACTAGTTTTAAACATCCTGACAAACTATTGTATCGTTCATGTATTGTATTTGCTACATTCATCGATGGGTTTTTATGCCTTGTGCTTTTCCCATCCCATCCATTTAGACTAGTCGTTCGATGGATTAAAAATAAATAAACAAAATAAACAAATTTATGTTCTAAAATCAAATTAATAACTTTTCATTTAGAAAGAATTTGTTATAAGGTACACCGGGGTAAGTGTGGACGGTTTTTCGTATAGTTCAACTTTAAAAAATCATTTAAAAATCAGCAGTGGAGCAATTTTCATAAAATTACATTCAATGTGATGCAGAACATGTTGTTTACAAACGTTGAAGAGATGAGCTCGATAGAAGCAAAGCGAGAAAAGTTATCACGTAAATTGTAATGGACTGCTGGTGTCTTCACTTACCCCGCTTTATAGGGTAAGTGTGGACGGTAGATTTTCCCTTTGATTTCTCAGGAAATTTTCAAAAAAATTGTGTTTTCTTTGTTGAATACGTTATTTTATTGCTCGAACCGTCCAAAATTTTGAAAAAAATTCATGATACTATTAGTAAGGCATCTTTCAATAATTATTGGGTGTAATTTATGTTGCAACACACGAGATCCGATTTTATCAAAAACACAGAACAAACAAGTACTCTACCCAACTTTTCATGATCCGAATGCTAAATATAGCTAAATAATACAATTCATGAAGGATGAAGGACAGAAAATGTGTATACATCAAGTCTTTTTAAAGTAGTCCACACTTACCCCAGACAGGGGTTGGAGACAAAATTTTAGTTTTTTGTAAATCAACTCGTTTTCTTCATTTTTAACCGCCATTTCTTTTCCTAACTGGTTGTTTGGAATGTAAGGATTGTCTCAATGTAGTTTTTTAGCGAGAGCCAGCTAGTTTACGAGAAATTTTGAAAATAAAAAAGATGCACATCAACTCGACATCGTAGTTGAAAATAGAAAATTCCAAAAAAGTCGCTGTAAACATCCGTTAATGTCTGAATCGTATCTTTATCACATTTATTCGATAGATTACAAGTAAATTTAACATTCTGCATTAAAAGTTTGAGAAAATAGTGAACAGTATTGTTTTAATAGCCACGCTTACCCCGCGTCCACACTTACCCCGGTGTATCTTATCTGATTGTACATTTCCTTCAGTCACCAGATTTACCTCAGTCTTTTATCAATTCCACGTTGATGTACACTTTTAGCTCATATGCAACAAAACAGAATTGAAATAAAACTTGAGTTAATTTAAAACAAAACTAATCTTTTGAGTTTTTATGGATACATTAAATACAACTAAATATTAAACTAATATAAAAATATTTAAATCATTAAAATTTTAACAATTATGAAAAGATACTTATTATTTAGCCATTAGTTGGCTTCAGCAATTATCAGCGGCCCACCAGCAGAAACGACAAATTGTTTTTGTCATAGCACGCCTTGAACTATTATTTAGGGGCTTCCCGGAAAACTAACCTCCCCACCCCACAACATTTCCAAACTTAACCACTGCCTCAAGCTTTTTAACCAAATCATCACGACTACCTTTCTTCACTTAAAAGCATTTCATTCATTGGACGTACAAAACACAATCACTAAAAGTGCAAAACCTAAAATTAATAGGAAACAAATTCTTGGCTCAACTGTCTTTCAGATCCACTCTTTAATTTTCTTGCCCAGCAACACATACAGGCTTCAACACATTCGCTCAAAGCAAATTTAAGGCAGCATAAAAAAAACTAGAGATGTACCGAATATTCGGTTGGCCGAATATTCGGCGCCGAATACCGCCAAAAAACCGTTAAGCCGAATATTCGGCTCACCGAATAGTTGAGCCAAGTATTCGGCCGAATAGGCCGAATAGGCCGAATACTTATTTTTCCAATTTTATACACTAACAGACTTGTCAAATTTTTCAACTGATTTTGGAAAATTTCTAAGATATTAAAAATGATTGGAAAAAGCTACAAAATCATCCAAAACGTATGGTTTCACCAAAAGATTTTAGGTGTATCGGTGTATATTTCACTGTAGATAGCATTATACTTTGATTATCGTTTATTCAAGGTTTTTTTTTCATATATCCAGGCTTGTCCATAAATTTAATAAAGAATTCCAGAAAAGTTAATTCTGACCGGGTTGGCCAGATATTAATTGAAATTTTCCACCCGGGTTTATTCTGGTTATTTACTAAATAAAAAAAATACACAAATTTCTCTTTGAAAATTTTTAGATTTTGCTTAGAAAAAACGATAGAGCAAATTTCAATATAAACTTAATTTTTTCTTTAACGATTTTAACACTGCACTGCTGCTGTAATTCTATGTAAACATTAAATTTCAAGTAATTTACTCCCTTTTCCCTCTTGTATGTTTGAGAATAATGCCTAGGTTCTGTTGTGATATGCTTTTTTTTACAAATTGTTAAAAAATTGTCCAGACCCGACCGTGTGGATTCGTTTGGTAGAAAATATGGTTTTCTTAAAGTTAAAGATCATCGTTTTTTTTTTGGCAACTTTTTTGAAGACATCTAGCTAAAATTTGACATTCATTTGATTCAATATCAAATAAGCAATTTCAAAAAGCTTGCCACCTATTTTGACATATAGTGTCCCAGATCTCACTGGAATCGAATCTCTTTGATGATATACGTCCTAGAAGCGACAATTCATCTGATGTCCTTCTAACTATTAGTGACATTTTTAAAAACAAAGAGACCTCTACTTAAAGAAGATCTGATGTATTATACATCTGGTTAAAAATAATGTATTCAAAAACATATGGAGTATCAAGATAGAAGAAATAGAAGAAAAACGAAATTGTCGCTTTTTAATTTCTATTCAAAACTCAACAGAATATTCGACCGAATATTCGGCCGAATATCCGGCCGAATATTCGTTTGGCCGAATAGTTGGAAAGGTCAATATTCGGTATTCGGCCGTTCGCCGAATACCACTATTCGGTACATTTCTAAAAAAAACCAAAACCACAAGCTTTCAGGAGCAACTTTCGATTTTTAATCATTGTACACACATCCGTCTGCGCGTTAAAAACATTTTCAAATAGATTTTCTCAAAATTCATATTTAAATTAAGAAATAATAGATAATTTTCACTGGAACTAAAAACAAACACGTGCGATGCCATCGGGTCATCGCCTACTTCCATACCAAGGTCAACAAATAGTAGGTACTAAAATTTCAAACAGCTTTAGTTTGTAGAAATTTATTTTTTTCCAAAATCAAAAAGTTTTGAAATTTATTTAAAAATGCAAAACAGTGGTAACTTTTCTTTTTAAATCCTCGACTTCTCCCATGTTTTTCGATGGATGAAAACATTATTAAACATTGGTTCAAATGCTGGATATGCCTTGAATTTCCAACTTATCGATTGTGTCGTTATTTTTGAATTTTCAAAAGTACATAAATTCAATAAAATCGTTCAACAAAGTAATTTTGAAGCCAAAAGATCTTATCAATTTTATAGCAACCAACCCAATGCTCATCTCACATCCCATACAATATCCCTTTTATTTATTCAGATACAAGAATAAAAATAATACTGCTGTAATTTTCAGATTCTATTTTTTAACTTATATTTTTTAAAACAAAGAAAAATATCTAAACGCACAAGCAGAAACATGAAATCCAACAAAGCACCTGGGATCGATAATATGAGAATTTTAACGAATTTTGAAAGTTTTAAACCAATTTGAATTTGATATATTTTTAAACAAATATCAAAACGTTTTGCTGGCTTCTACAAATTTGCTTGATGAAATAAAACCTTTTTTCTTTACTTTATTTAGTAATGACAGTGACAGTAATACTAGTTAAGATATTCTTCAAAAAATTTAAAAACTGTAGAATGATTGATTACACTTAAATCTAATTCATTTTTAACCATATAAACTCCATTTCACCAGAACTGGAGGTGATAGACAAAATCTGACAAAAGGTTCGAGTTCAGGAAGCCAAAATCTTTCAGATTTTGCAAGTATGTACTGAATTACTGTTCCTATTTTTGTAACTCTATAAATTAGCTTTAAAAATGATAAAACGTTTTTATTGGAAAACATTTCTTTCTAAAATGTTCAAAAATCTATTTATTCCATCTTAATATTTTGTTTTAACACATTAAGGACTGCAAAGAAATCTACTCTCGAAAACACAAAAATTTGGCGTTCTCTCTCTCAGAAAATACTGGACCAAATTCTACAATTTTAGTGTTAACGAATGTGTTGTTTACAATTTTGTAGGATGAAAGTTTCTACATAATATCACATTTGAGTTATGCTTTTCAGTGAAGCGCACACGCGTGAAGCAAAAACACAAGATTGGTATCTCGTAGTTGGTCCGCAATGTGGTAATATTAAATTATATTTATCAATTTTTGTTTATTGAATTTATCAAATTGTTAAAATATTTCTAAATTTTCAAATAAATTTATCGAGTTCTAAAGTCAATCTTATTAAAATTTTTGATTTTTTTAGTTGACTTTGTTCTTCATTTCGGAAATTTGTGAATAAATCTAAATTTTTATAAGAAAAACATTGCTTGTATCTCTCATCCTTTCCAGGACCAAATATTTCAATTGACGGAAACAAAATATTTAGAACATGAAATTAAGATTAAAATTTATAAACTTTTACTTTTTTTGTTTAAAAAAAATTTTTTTCGTCGCTCGTGATTTTTCAAGGCTATCTATGAAAAGTTCGATTAATAATTCGGAATATCAACTTTAAAAAAAAATGCGCAATGTTAACTAATTAAGTATTCGCTTTGTGTTATCAATATTTACAACCTAAACTTTTTAATTTTTTCATAAATTTCTTATTGATCATTAAATTTATTAAAGTTGCGAATGCCATAAAGATAGTAAAATGACTATATGTAATCGAAACAAAAAAAGAGTTAAATAAATCAAATGCCCCAACCTACCTGCTATACTTTGTTAGTATAAGCATTCAAGATGAATTGAAAAGTTGTCAAGTAATTATTGTGAACTTCAAAAATAAACTTTTAAAAGCATTTTATTTTGCTAACTGAAGGAATTTGAATATAAAAATGATCAGTGGTACTCATGAAATAAACACAAACATTTTATTCTTTTATCGAATTAAACTTAATCATCAACTATTTGTTTTTCATAAATTCTCTTGACTTCAAAATGGATATTTTTTTGATTAACTACTTAATACTCACATTTAAAATTTAAATTAAATATTTTTTTCCAATTGAAGATATTGTCATGAAATTTACGAAGCTTTATATTTTGGTTTCAATCGAAATTTCAATTTTATTCGTTTTCTGGTGCTAAAATGCATTTTCGAGCAAATTTATAGTTTGAAACAAGGAACATTATTTTCGAAAATTTATATATGGCTTACCGGAAAAATCATTGATTCTGATTTATTTTGAATTGTATCAGTTACATTTATTATTTTTTCGAGTTCGTGTGATCAATTCCAATTTTAGTATTTTTTGTGCATTTTTGGTATTGCTATAATATTTCTAGCTTAATTTAAATTTCGAATATATTTTTAAATATCTCAATCTTACTTATTTTTCAATTCATAATGTATAAGTTTCATTAACTTGTTAGTGATCATTTTCATTGAAAAAGTAGAATAATTTCCGCCACCAACTCTTCTAATCCTTTCTAACATTTTTCAGCTTCAAACGCCGACGAGCTAGAATAAGTGATTGGGTCACGTGTCGGTGAAAATCTTGACATTTTGTGTGGGTCCATTTTTTTGATAGTAGATGAAAAGCGCCCCATGATCGTTGATGCATGGGGAAACTCACACAGCTCAGCTCAGTCCCAATAAATTATGGGGGATTTCGGTGTCTTATCCCTGTCGTCTCAAACGTCCGTTCTGGTTTCGTGCTCTCGCTCAAAGCCGGAACCGGGTCGTTTGGCGGAGGGCGTTCAACAAGTTGGTAGGAATCGGATGAACTGAACAGAGAAGCCATTCAGCTCCATCCATTATCAGTCATTGCCACTTGTTGGAGTCTGCCCATCGTCATCGTCACATCAGCGTCATCAACGATGGCCAGACCATCATTGAAACCAATTCGCATGTTCACCACGGAACGTGGGGGATTCTTAAAAGGTTGCAAGAATTATCATTCCTGACTACTGGAAAGGATGGCATTAAGGTGGAAGCGAGCAGAGGCGCCGCCGTTTGTATTTTGTTACTTAGTACTTGTAAACTTTTTTATTATGTGTGAGCAGGGAAAAGCCCCTGGAAGTGGAGCTTAAATCAAGCCACCTCCCAAAGGCATAAAACCTCCTCATCACTCCTTAATTTTTTAATTTTTCCAATTATTTTTTCAATGATGTTTTTGTACAATATCTTCTCATTTTCGATTTTGGACTGAGAAGTAGAAAACAGTTTTTTCACTAAAAACTTTGATTGGGTGATTGGTGGTGGTGGTGGCGAAAAGATGAAAAATATTTGCAAGGCAGGTTTCTTTTATGATACGAGTTTCTGGTGTCTTGGAGAGGGATGAAGATCCAGGAGTTTGAGGCGTTCCCAGTGAGAAAAATCTCTATTAAGGGGGGGGGGTTGGGTCTAACGGGTATAAAAAAACAGCATTTTCACGATTTTTTTCTAGAGCTATCGTTCAAACAAATGTATTCAATTTTTTTGCATTATACAAAGCGTTGTTAAAAGAACATTTAGTAATTTTTTTGTAGAAAAATATTGAAAAATGAGCCGGTGACGGAGCATTTTCGAGGATGTCTTTAAGAAAACAGGATTTGCGGTGGACACTGTATCTCAGCACAGTATTGTCTGAAGTAAAAAAATCAGAGCAAAATATTTTTAATAGATGTTTTTCTGGACCCCAACGTTTTTATTTAACTTAAAAATATTTTTATGAAATTTTTGTGGCTGTTTGAAGTAAAAACTACGATTTTTCACTTAAAAATCCGCCATTTTTCACCTCTAAAATCTCCCCAAAGTAAAAAAAAAAAAGAAAAACGTTGGGGTCTGGTATTTCATATGTAGAAAATATGTTCCAAATTTGAAAAGAATCGGATTAGTAGTTTTCAAATGACGATGTCCACGGACTTTAAAAATGTGCTTTCGAGAAAAACGCGTTTGAACTTTCTGCTCTTGCTTTCTTGCAGTATTAGATAGGAGGAGATAAAGGTCTATAATTTCTACAGTTTTGCTTCAATTGACTTGAAAATTTGACACAACATTCTTGAAATGTTTTACAATAAGAAAATAAAAAAATAAAAAAATCGATTTTTTGGAAAAGGAGTAGGCCTTGGCTTGACCGCAGTGCACGCGTTTTTTATCTCGTCCGTCGAAATTTTCAGAAAATTGAATGTTTCTGGTGAAATTATATTGGGAATTAACAAAATAAAACTCTGGGAGTGTTGATAAAAGATGTCTTAAAGTGGACAAGTCAAATCTTGAGGTGGATCCACTGGATGAAAATGGAAAATCGTGATCGAAAAAGGACGGTTTGTTTTTTTTTTTTTGTGTCGTCGCCTTTCAGGTCGTCGTCTTTGCTCTTCGATTTGGTTATCCGCGCGGTTTGATTATGGGTGTCCCTGTAGAAAATGCTGTATAAGATTTCCTAGTGTTCAATGTGTCGCTTATCATTGCAATATTGTGAATATCATTTGTGAATATTCCCAACGACAACAGTGACAGGGAATATGAAAAAAAATTATAATAAATTAGAGTAGTGTTGTGAGTTTTCAATCAGTCCCTTGGCACGATGGATTTGTTCAGCTTGCTGCGACCAAATTTTTTCTTTTGGTCGTTCATTCTTGTGTGCGTAGGGTTTGTGGAAGGCCAGGGCGCATTTGATAATCAATATTCAAGTGCTGAAAATGGCATAAAACTGTACTAAGTTCTAGATTTTACGGGTGAATCATACATAGATGAGTGGGATCCTAAAGAGTGGCAGGATAAATATTTCGTGCCGCGTTCCGCTAAGGCGCTGCACGGAACTGGAAATCATTGAGAGCAGACTGGAAAGAGGAATTCACCATCAATTAACACAGCCCAGATGTTTTACTTTTATTTGGTGAGTTCGTTCCATGATGTTTATTTTACTTACATGAAGTTAAATAAAGGTTAGATTCTGAGTGTTTCCACCCTCAATTCTCCAGATTTAGGCTTCATTTGAATATTATCGGCTGCAGGGAATCGATTGTGTTATATTATATGTTTCATTTTTACCGATTGTTTGTTTGTGTGAAACATTTTCCCAAGAAGTTCAATTTTTAGTTTTGGTGATCAGGACACAATTGAACTATTTTAAAGTTTTGAATTTAGAGATTTTTATTATAGTTTATATATTTCTATTAAAAGTGTTAATTTTCAAAAAAAAAACCTTTCGGGTTCGTAACAGACCTCGAAGGGTTTTATGTTCTTTTAATATTTTCTTATTCTCTTTTTTATTTTCAAGAGCGAGTAAAGGCGCTTTATCCTTGGTCGATGACCAGAAATGATTGTACATCGAAATCCAAAATAATTGAATGAAAATAAAAAATCTTAGAGTTTTAAAATCGTAATATTTATTAAATCACTTCTACAAAATGCATTTATTCTTAGGTTTTGTGATTTCTTTGTACAAAATGGATCATTTCCAACCACTGATGAGGAACCCCTGTGATTTGTGGAATTACTTCCAATAACGCGTGGTTTTTTTCATCAAGGAGCATTTTTCTAAGCATGCTTCCAACGACATTGCCCATTTGAAACGTATGGTACTGGTGGTCCACGTTTCTTCTGTTCCTGTGTTCCAGATGTCTCTGCGTTCTCTGCTCCATGGTAGGCCCAACCATTTTGTGTTTTTCATCATTTTAATGTTTTTATGTTAAAATGATAAAAAGCATGAACAAAGACAAGAAGAATAGTAACTCACTTTTATTATTCTTTGGGACTCAGACATAAGTTCTGGCTGTGGAAGTACGATTAGTGATTAGTGATTAGTGATTAGTGAAAAAATAAAAAAATCGATTTTTTGAAAGTGTTAGACCCCTACCCCCCCCCCCTTAAGGGAACGCTGGCTAGTCAGGTTACCAGAAACCGGACTGTTGGTCTAGTTCACTGAATGTATGTTTCTATGTTAGCTCTTGTGAATCTCTTGATGAGATGTTTGAATTTAGGGGGCATCCATAAATTACGTAACGCTCCTAGGGGGGGAGGGAGTAAGCTCGATCGTTACGAATTGTGACATAGGGGAGGGGGGGGGGAGGAATGCTCATCGTTACGTAACGATTTTGTCCTTTAAAATTTCAGTTTCATCGCAGCTATTTTGATGTCATGCCATTTTAGCAGAATGATAAGCAAACCAAAATCAGCTTAAAATTTGTGAGCTTCAATATGATTGTTACCTTTCCATTTTAAAGATTCTGAGATAGATTCCTTATAATGTGTATTGAATATCCGTGAAATAACCGTTGGAAAACCGAATATTGGGTACATTTATCCCCAAGAACTCAATTAAAAAAAAAAGCAAATTTGATTATTCCGACGAGTATTACAAAGTGGAGTGTATTTTGCGTAACAAGCTATGCTCTTTGAACAAAATAAAGTAAACAAGGTAGATCATCAGTTAACAAGCACAGAAAAACTCGTAATAAGACATTCAATTTATTTTATCAGAGAATTATCATCACTGAGTACTAAGAAGCGATTCTGATCGATATTAATTCCGTTTTAAAGAACGTTAAAAAAATTGGTTAAAACCTTTTTTGATCTTCGAAAATCAGTATTTAAAAACATGAGAAAAGGTGGAGGTGGAGGGGGGGGGGGTAATTATCAGCGTTACGTAATTTTCATAGGGGGGTACGTCGAAGCGTTACGATTTGTGACATACGGGGGGAGGGGGTCAAAAAAGTGCACTTTTTGCGTTACGTAATTTATGGATGCCGCCTTAGCGATGTTTCTTTCTCATTGTATGTTTTCAGGATGTCAGTTGTAACAAATCTTACTTTGATACCTAGGTAAATGCTTTCTTGGCAAATTCGGAGGTCAGCTGTCTGACGTAAAGGCTACTTTGGTGTCTTAAAGAATACCTGTGATCCGGGTGGTCGTAAGTTTGATTGTGATGTGCAATTGGGTTATGTAAGTGATTATGGAGCTTGTAGCTCCCTCAACGCGTTGATTGGAAGAGTAGATTTATCAGCTTTGAGGTACAGGTTCTTGGTAGGGTACAAACGAGGACGCTTATAAACGACTTTCAAACATCGGTTTTGGACTACCTGTAGAGGTTCGAGCCGTGTTTTGGAAGCAGCTCCCCAGATGAATACGAGGTATTGAAGCTTAGATTGTACAAACGGATAGTTGTTTTGAAGGCATGAAGCTTTTAATTTTCCAAAACAGTCTGCATGCTGAAGTAACTGCACTTTTTAAGGATTGAATGTGGTAAGTCCCAATTCAGAGCTGAATCGATCCGAGATAAGTGAATTTCGACATTCTTTCAATTTTCACTGAGTCGACAAGCAGTTCATGTAGTCCAATGTCGGGAGTGCGGAACGGGTTCAAAATCATGTGCTTCGTTTTCGATAAATTCAGAGATAACTTGTTTTCGCTGAAGTATTGTTGAAGAAGGCTCATGTCTTCTGCCATGTGTTGAATTATCGTGACGAGGTTTTCGTCGGTGTAAAGTAGGCAGGTGTCATCGGCAAATAACCGTGATTTTCCGCGGAGTGTCAGATTCGGCAAATCGTTCACGTAGATGAGGAATAGCAGAGGACCTAAATTACTTCCCTGAGGCACTCCCACTTTGAGAAAACGGAGGTTACTTTGAAAATTGTTTAGTATCACATAGGGTTAGTTGCCCTACTTTGGACCCTTTAAGCGATGGTTTTTAAATAATCATGTATTTTTCGCAAACAAACGGCAGATTAATATCTTTTAAGAGATTTATTGATAGTTGATGATCTTATCTACAAGTTTTAATGAGAATTTTCAACATAGGTTTAGCCATTATTGAAAGATTTACAAAGATATTGATGATCAAAATTTCCATCTTTGAACCTACTGTTCCTATTTTGGTACTGTACTGGTATCTTTAATTGGACCTATACCTAAAATTCTTATATAAAGCATTATTTTTCGAAAATAAATAAACAAATTCATTAGAAGTGTAATCTTTAATCAAATATTATCATAAAAAGCATTATATCTGTTTAACGATTGAAAAAAACTTACATTTCTGTTATGAATATTTTAAACACTTTTACTCCCCGTCAGCTTTATCAGCAGGACAATAGCTGAAACTTTTTTACGTTAACTTACTTGTAGTTTATTTGCGTAAAGCTAATAAAAAATGTTAGAAATGTTCAATATTGGTTAGGAATTATGCCCCAATTAAAAATTCGCACCTTTGTTGATTTGTATGGTATTCATACAAAGTTAGGTCTAAAAATGGAACATCAAAGTCAAAGACTCCTATGTTTGGACCGTTTACAAATTTTCCGGGTTTTCCATTGATTTTCATTTATTTCAGGAAAAGTAGGTAGTTTGGTTCCTATTCTCCACAGTGAAAGTAATAACCCTTTAAACTTTGGCTTGGACACTTAAAAAACAAGATTTTTCCTTATTCCTTCTCATTTCTCAAAACGCGTCCAATAAATTGAGCTCTCTAATTTACCAGCGAATAGGAGGCACATTTTTAAAAACGTTGAAAATTTTATCAGAAACACTTTTTATGGCAAAAAGCGGTATGGAAAGATTCAGGAAGAATAATAGTTCATTGTGCACATAGCAGCATCTTTATTCTATGCAAGAAAAATGAATTATTCACAATTTTCGGTATTTTAGGACTAAAGTAGGCTCTAGGTCCAAAGTAGGAGCACTCACCCTACTGGTTTCGATTTGACAAGAAACTTTTTATGAGATCGTGGGCTTGTCAACCGGCAGGACTGAGATTGGACGGTAATTGTTAGGATCTATTTTTGTACCTTGCTTATGTACTGGCACAACTATAGCAATTTTGAGGCAATCTTGGAATCTTGTATTCGAATATATTTTCGTTGAATACGTCTTCTATTAAACCCAAAAAGAAATTAAAATGTCGCTTGATGAATTGTGCTGAAATTCTATCATCACCCACACTTTTATTAGTATCGCGGTCTTTAATTTCTAAAACAACCTCCTGGGAACTGGCAGGTTGGAGAAATATAGAATTTGACTGTGAGGCAAGGGTTTCAAAACTATTAACGTTACCTAAACTAGTGTCGTAGCTGCTAATTT
>NC_073693.1:256490486-256532327 GCF_029784155.1 Uranotaenia lowii
GAATCAGTATCATAAAGTGACCGTTCCTGTAATCTTTTTCCCGAGACACCCGAAAGAGTACCCTAATAGTAACCAGATTATTAAAGAAAGATTATATTAATCGTTTCGGCTATCGTTTGGACACACTTTACGATACAGGGAACGGGTTGTTAAGTAAAGTTACGATTCAACAACGATTCAAATACAACGAACCACCTGGATCGTACGTGTTATCTTTTGTTAATGATCCACCCATAAAATGCGGGATGATACGGTGTATCTTTTATTATTAATTAATGGATTCAAAAGAAAAATAAAATAAAATTTGTTTTTCTATAATTGTTTATTTAACATTTAAATACAACATATTGAAATATGGAGAACGTCACAGAATTACACTTTACTCAATATGCTGTTTATTGGCTGTGCCACTGAACCACTGCTTCCGTTCCTAAGCTGCTGAGATGGAGGCGGAGATACAACGGAAGTGTTGCGGCTATCTATATTGGTCACAACGGACCACTCCACCGTTATGGAACTGGACTGGAACTTACTGCAACGTTTCTGCAACTGCGCTTCTGCCGTTTTCAGTTCGCGCAACCGAGAGCCCGCAACCTTTCCTCGTCCTCGGCTTGCCAGGCACCTGGAAGAAAATAATATTATGTTTTTCAATAACCATGAATTATTACAGGTGCTGAATAAGAACTCACCATCACCATCACCAAGAGGGCTGATCCTTCGCCTAGCGTTCCGACTCCTTCCAGCTCTGCCTCTTTTGAAACTGGCCAGAACTAAGCCGGGAGATATTTTTTCAGCACCCGGCCACGTTTACGTGACAGCAGAAAAATTGGTTGGAAAAATTGGCGTGTTGCAAAAATACTCAATCTATTTGTATGACCATTAACTGTATCTTTTAGAAATAATTCTTTATCCTTTGATTGCGTTGCAAAATTTATCATTTTGTTTCTAAGAATATTAATCCTATCTTTCGGAAATAATATTTTATCTGTATTAGCAAAGGCACATCAAGTCAAGACGCAATATGAACTACTACTATTAATGTAATCAGAACGGAATAATTCGGAAGATTCAGCGTACAGTATTTTGCTATGCGGGCCTGACTTTAATTTGAATAAGTGAAATCGATTGTTTGTCCCCAATAACTCCTACGTGCAAATTTTCATCCCAATCCGATGTATAAAAACGACAATATCACTAAGATATTGAAAAGTTAATATGGACGACCCCTTTTGCCGGCTCCTTACACTAAATATGATACCTCAAATGGATTGCTCATCACTTAAAACTATCGCGTACCAATTTTCATCGGAATACGATGTATAATAACGTCAATATCGCAAAATTAGCAAACATTTAATATGGACGACCCCTTTGACTGACTCTTTACACAAAATTTGACAACTGAAATCGATTGCTTGTTTTTCAAAACACTCATGAGCAAATTTTCAACACAATCCGACGAAAAATGACATCAATATCGCGATAACAATATTTGTCTTGTCTGGGCGACCCCCTTCGGAAGGGGTCATCCGAAAATCTGAAAACATTTTTCATCATTCCTGGTCCTAATGAGCATCCATGCCAAATTTTAGATCTCTAGCTCTTAAGACGGCTGAGTCTATAGAGGACAAACAAACAAACAAACAAACAAACATACAGAAGTTGCTTTTTATATATATAGACTAGCTGTCCCCATACGAACTCCGTTTCGCTTTCAACTTGGAATATGTTATGAACAGATTGTATGAAAGTCAAAAGGCAAATATTTTCCAGATGCATTTCCGAATTAATTGTTAAGTTATAATTGCAAAAATATTGAACGAACACCTCTTCTGTCGTCTGCTACTTCATTTGAAATCAGGAATTGATTGTCCGTGCCATAAAAAAACCCCGTGTAAAAATTTCGAGTCGATCGTCGCATAACAACGCAATTATTGCCAAAAAGTTAAACTCCTTTTGGTGGCCTCTAATACAATCTTTGATATCTGAAGTCGATTGTCCGTCTCTAAAACTACCGTGTGCAAATTTTAATCCCAATCCGATGTATAATAACGACGATATTTCAAAATTATTCTAAGGTTAATATGGACGACCCCATTGCCGGCCCCTTACGCTGAATTCAATATCTGAAATCGATTGATCGTCCCTCAAAACTCTCGTGTACCAATTTTCATCTAAATAGATGTATAATAACGACAATATCGCAAAAACAGTGAATAGTTAAAATGGACGACCCCTTAGGCCGACCCCTGACTTTAATTTGGATAAGTGAATTCAATTGTTTGTCCCAAATAACCCTTATGTGCCAATTTTCAACCCAATCCGATGTATTAAAACGGCAAGATGTTCAATATGGATGATTTTGTTGAACATGTTGAAAACTCACTATGCATGTTTTCAACGGCATAAACTCTGAATCTAAAAAATGTTTCTTTCTCTATGAGGAATTCCAAAAATACAAAAAAGGTTGACCGTCAAAGTCCCCCAGCAGCGGTGAAGAGCACTTTGAAAGCCACTACTATTCTAGTCAATATATTCCTAACAGGCTAGTTTCATTTTTCAATCAAAATGTGGGCTTATAATTGTATCCAAATATCTCGTACCGGTAGCATGTGCTTTGAACAGTAAGGTACAAAAAACACCCGCCACAACTTTTACTTTCAAATTTTTAATGCTCAGCATAGCTTTGATTTGCTATCCAGTACATGTGAGCTCTGGATGGTCGTTTCTAATACCCAGCCCATGGTGATGGTGAAAATAATCCCGCCAACGAATTGAACGGAAACGAAAATCGGTCCGCAAAATGGGTGCCATGACTTTTGGTTCGTGGGAATAAAACCGTTGTTGTATGGACGACCCCCTTCAAAAGGGGTCATCCGAAAATCTAAAAACATTTTTCATCATTCCTGGTCCTAATGAGCACCCATGCCAAATTTCAGCTCTCTAGCTCTTAAGGCGGCTGAGCCTATTGAAGACAAACATACAAACGAACAAACGGAAATTACTTTTTATATAGGTATATAGATTAAACATCATCCGCATTAGAGTGTCATTTTGACACTATTGCAAGTTTGAAAGCTTGTAACTTTTTTTCAGAAGCTTCAAAAAACAAAAATTTCTTAGGGGACTCCAAATGATTTCAAAAGTTTTTCAATCTTGTAACTTTACTTTTTTATGGAACCCTGGAAGCCTAGACTAAAAAAAACTCCCTTTTCCGACTTAGAGCGTCAATTTTACACTCCATAAGTAAAATCTATCTAAGTCGTTTGAATTATAATTAATTTCATATATCAATAGAAAGCTTGTAATATCAGAAAAATATGTTTAGAACATTATATATGGCTAAAGCTATTAGTTTTCTCGTTATTCAGCATGAAGGAAAAAAAAATCCGAAAAAACATGCATCAGGAAAACTGCTGTAATCCAACTGCTGTGATTTGGGCAGAGAGCCAAACCGAGAGCCGAAATAATGACGCGTGTAATGCACAATAATGATGCACGTAAATCCATTCTTTCTTCAGTTCCTCGACTGTCTTCACTACCTCAGGAGGTTAAGAAGGTGCTGCTTCATAATCGCCCAGTAAATACTTCTCGTTGGGTCGGAGCTCCGGAGTGTTGGGATGGTTTAACATTTTCGGCACGAAATTGATCGAAATAGCAATATTTCTATCACATACGGCTGAAATAGAAACAGTGTTGTAAAAAAATACAACGCCCCAAGATCTTGAAAACATTTTTGCATGGTAAAATTTTCAAAATGTCAAAATTTCTACCACTTTTTCTCAACACCAGTGAACTTGCTCTTAGCAAAAAGATGCTGGGCACACGATACATAGACAAATCCTATATCATTGCAGACCAGTGTTTTTAATGAATCTCTACGTTGGATTGTATGCAAGTTCAAGTTGAACTTACGTCTGGCATTTTACACACAAGTTCATCTGAGAATAAAAAATTCATGTGATATCCAATACCCAAGGAAAATCAAACACAAACATTTAAATTTCACCAACAACTTTATTTAGTGTTCCCCTTTTTTTGCTTGCAGATTGTACACACATGTTTTTTTTGCTTGAGATTTGATTTGGTTTAACGCTTTTAACATCCTATAGCCTTT
Organism: Uranotaenia lowii; assembly: GCF_029784155.1. NCBI lineage: Eukaryota > Metazoa > Arthropoda > Insecta > Diptera > Culicidae > Uranotaenia > Uranotaenia lowii. Next base: position 256,494,604 of record NC_073693.1, read on the forward strand.
TGATTTTTCACTTACTTCTTATGATTCTAAGTACAGTTTGCTCTGTCTTTCGTACACCTATCACGTCGTTTATGTTGTATTTAGTTTACTATTGGGTTTGTTTTTTTTTATTTATTCTGACCACTTCTCTTAATAATATATGTAGATAGGTATCATTATTTCACTGTGTAAAAATTTATTAGCACACGTGTATACAGTTATTGTATCATGATTATTGTTTGTAGATGATTCTATCGTTTACTCATGTTTTTGTTTATAGTTCCTTGTATATATATTTCATATGTAAATACTTTGGTCATGGTTGTTCAGCTACACGTATTTCTTTTAAACATTGTTTTTTTTTTTTATTTGTTATCTCTTCCATATTTTATCCAACGTTTTCCCGACCTGTTTCTTCTACAGTCTCTAGATAGAACTTTTAAGTTCGTTTCCGTCACTTTATTTTCTTTGTTAAGATTGGCGCTTCGCTTTGGCAAATATTTTTTCTACAATTTGTGTAAAGCTTTAAGTAAAGGTTCTCTATCATACCATATCTTGTTAAGGTTTCATATTACAGTATATTGGCTTATTCAAACAAACATATTCCTATAGTCGCTTAGTGTGTGTATATATATTTATTTGATTTGGAAATATTCCTTTCCGGTTATAGGATAAAAGTTTCACAATCACAACATTTAACTATACGGCCGCCCCTTGAGCAAACTATTGTTCTCAGCCATAGTTTGTGTGGGCTGATTTGTTTTAAAATTCGTTTCTTGATCAAATGATCAGTACAAAGAGAACAATAATAATACACGATCGATCACTTGATATTGTTTAATTTACTGTGAATAATAATATTGTTGTTAGATTAGGCGAATGTGTTCTGTTTAGTGAGATATCTGTTTTTACACGTATTGTTTAAAAGTCTAATTTTAGTTCCTTGATGTGTGACCCCATACCAGCCTCTAAGTAAATACAATCAAAAATATGTTGCATGATTAATTTCAGAAACCGAAAAACCTCTTCCTCTTAGATAGAATTTCACATTTTTTTGTTATGAATTTGCCACGCCTTTGATGGTAAATGGACTATGGCTATAATTTCACACGTTGAAATGTCTATGTTGATTCTACAATACCAAGAAAAGATAGCAGTTATTGTCTAATTCACAATAACACGGCGCAAGTAAGACCGAATTTTTCTACAGTGATATTGTTAGATGATTAGCATTAGGCATTACTTCACTAGTCTATTTGTTAACTGATAAAAGCATTCTACATGAGCATATGTATTAATTAATGTAGAAACAACATTTGAAGACTGAAGGTAAAAAAATTCCCTGTACAACGCATTTTGATTGAGTCAGCAATTCGTAATAAGTGAAGGATAAAGTTGGAAATACAATAGTAGTAGAATTCTTGTTGAGTATATCGTTTTTCTGTTTTCCAAGCACATCTATAGACTATGCAGATATGCTTCTAATTATTCATACTGCTAGTTATCTAGTCTCTATTGAAACTGCAATAGATTCATTTACATAAACGCTTCGACGAGTGCTATCTATTAGTGATGAAAGCCAACATGGTTTAAATCTTTTTTTATATCTCAAAAATCGGACTGAACAATAAACATAAAAAATTTGAACTCTGTATAAACCTAGGAAACAATTCTGCTATTTGCTAAAACGTATAACATTTCTCTCGTATTGCTATGGATACTTGTGTTCGATTCACCTTGTTAAACTTACTAGAAAAATAAAAAATATTCTAGGACAATTTACCATTACCAATAGGCGATAGACAACAAAATTCGCAGCCATTCGAATTTTGTGTGAATTTCCCCCAAATGGTTTCGGTTAACTTCACCATCCCTGAAGCACAATCAACTTTGCTTCTGCTATTTCTATAAATTTTTATGCAAATTTTCGCAGTTGCACAGACTATCGACTTTTTTTACACGAAACACTGTCTTGGGAAACGTTAGGTTATGATATAGTGTTATAGGGTTCTTGATTTTTACGAGTTTTCTGCACAAAATAGATTTTTTCCTAATATTTTATATTCTGATGGAGCATTGATTCGATAGATAAAATTAAGCACACAAACGTAAATACAGCTCCCCAGATGATCATTTTTTTGTACAGCCGAATCTTGTTCTTTTGGATTCGATCATCCGACCTGACTAAGAGTTTGGTTTTCGGTACTCGATAAATGGATTAGAGAGATAAATGGGTTTGCGTTAGAATTCGTAAAATATTTCCATAACATGTCAGATTGTTTCTAGATTTAGCTCAAGTTGGCTTGTTGGGTTAAAGTAAGTGTGGTAAGTATAACAACAGAGATTATACGATGCATAAGTTTTTTTTTAACATTCTAAAGGTAATAGATTCATTTAATGACTAGCCTTACTGTGGTGGCAGCAGCTTACTACGATCTGGCGTGATTGAAAACGTCCATTTAAATAAAAAAAAACAATTCTTTTTGAATTTGAAGAGTTTGAAAAAAAAAGGATGATAATGACAATCACATTCACAATTTGAACATTTTATTTGATTCAGAATTTCAAAAACAGTCTTCGGGATCAAAATTCATCAATCAATCTGATGAAAAAATCAAGTTAAAAAGTCAAAACAAGAATTCAAAGTCAATATTAGGCATCAGAATTCAATTCAGAATTCAGATTCAGGATCCATAATAAGGATTCAGAATTCAGGTTTAGAATTTGGATTCAAAATTCAGATTCCGAATTTCAAAATCGGGTTCAGAATTCAGAAATCAGATGAAAGAATCAGAATTCAGAATCAGAATTCAGAATCAGAATTCAGAATCAGAATTCAGAATCAGAATTCAGAATCAGAATTCAGAATCAGAATTCAGAATCAGAATTCAGAATCAGAATTCAGAATCAGAATTCAGAATCAGAATCAGAATTCAGAATCAGAATTCAGAATCAGAATTCAGAATCAAAATTCAGAATCAGAATTCAGAATCAGAATTCAGAATCAGAATTCAGAATCAGAATTCAGAATCAGAATTCAGAATCAGAATTCAGAATCAGAATTCAGAATCAGAATTCAGAACCAGAATTCAGAATCAGAATTCAGAATCAGAATTCAGAATCAGAATTCAGAATCAGAATTCAGAATCAGAATTCAGAATCAGAATTCAGAATCAGAATTCAGAATCAGAATTCAGAATCAGAATTCAGAATCAGAATTCAGAATCAGAATTCAGAATCAGAATTCAGAATCAGAATTCAGAATCAGAATTCAGAATCAGAATTCAGAATCAGAATTCAGAATCAGAATTCAGAATCAGAATTCAGAATCAGAATTCAGAATCAGAATTCAGAATCAGAATTCAGAATCAGAATTCAGAATCAGAATTCAGAATCAGAATTCAGAATCGGAATTCAGAATCAGAATTCAGAATCAGAATTCAGAATCAGAATTCAGAATCAGAATTCAGAATCAGAATTCAGAATCAGAACTCAGAATCAGAATTCAGAATCAGAATCAGAATGCAGAATCAGAATTCAGAATTCAGAATCAGAATTCAGAATCAGAATTCAGAATCCGAATTCAGAATCAGAATTCAGAATCAGAATTCAGAATCAGAATTCAGAATCAGAATTCTTAATCAAAATCCAGAATAAGAATTCTGAATCAGAACTTAGAAGTAGAATACAGAATCAGAGTTCAGATTCAGAATCAGAATTAAGAATCAGAATTCAGAATCAGCATTCGGAATCAGAATTCAGATTCAGAATTCAGATTCTTAATTCAGATTCAGAATTCAGATTCAGAATTCAGATCATATGCTTAACTTGTGGAGTGATAATAACTGTGAAACATCTTCTTTTGGAATGCCGAAAATATTCAACAATAAGACAGAGTATATTACCGGAAGGAGGGCTAGAAGTGATACTGCAAAACAACAAAGAAAGTGAAGAAAAGCTGATAAGATTCCTAAAGATAAGTGAATTGTACAGTGAAATTTGATGAAAAATTGTAAAAATGTATTATTGAAATCCGAGGGTGAAAACTTTAGGTTAATCCCTCTTTAAATAAACGATACAAAAAAAAAAAAAAAAAAAGCATTCAGATTCAGAATTCAGATTCAGAATTCAGAATTCAGAATCAGAATTCAGATTCAGAATTCAGAATCAGAATTCAGAATCAGAATTCAGATCCAGAATTCAGATTCAGAATTCAGATTCAGAATTCAGATTCAGAATTCAGATTCAGAATTCAGATTCAGAATTCAGATTCAGAATTCAGATTCAGAATTCAGATTCAGAATTCAGATTCAGAATTCAGATTCAGAATTCAGATTCAGAATTCAGATTCAGAATTCAGATTCAGAATTCAGATTCAGAATTCAGATTCAGAATTCAGATTCAGAATTCAGATTCAGAATTCAGATTCAGAATTCAGATTCAGAATTCAGATTCAGAATTCAGATTCAGAATTCAGATTCAGAATTCAGATTCAGAATTCAGATTCAGAATTCAGATTCAGAATTCAGATTCAGAATTCAGATTCAGAATTCAGATTCAGAATTCAGATTCAGAATTCAGATTCAGAATTCAGATTCAGAATTCAGATTCAGAATTCAGATTCAGAATTCAGATTCAGAATTCAGATTCAGAATTCAGAATCAGAATTCAGACTAAAAAATCAGATTCAGAATTCAAAATCACAGATCAGAATTCAGAATCAAAATTCATTTTAGAAATCCTGGATCTTTATTCAGTACAAATGATTTAAAATCATATTTTAGGATCAAAATTTAACTTCAGATCTGGATGTTTATTATTTCAACTTGATTTTGTTGAAGTTTCAAAATTTTATCTTGAAGGTTTTTCTCTCTATTAATAAGTATTGGGGAAATTGACAAATATTAAACTAAAACTTTGAAGTTTACTATCAACACCAAGTCTGAAATACCACCAGAGGTATCATCCGCAGCATCTGTTTCCATTTAATTGGCATTGTTATATTGATTCGCAATTGGTAGAGAAACTTTGCTCCTAATTGTCAAATCTCCTTAACGGGAATGCCAATTTTTAGCCAAATGACGGTTGATTCTCGGGGCGTTTCGTTTCGTTTCGTTCCGTTGCTATTTTCTGTTTTGCCGAACATTGAAGCGTTTATCTCGCCACCACAGATTTTTACAGGCTGGAATTCGGCTTTCTGCATTGTGACATTGGCAGTCTGTGCTTAATTTTAAATGACATTTTTTTGCAAAATAAAATTTAGAAGGATTCGGACTATGGAGAACAGTGAATAGTAAATGTGTTTTTAAATCTTAGACAGAGATATGTTCAGAACTTTAAACTAATTTCGGTGGCAGCAACGCAGCATCACTAGAAAAAACACATTATCTTGAATTGTCCTTCAAGGATGTCTTGTCGAAAAAGGGGTTTATCGCCATCAATTAGACAACACAGTGCCAATGTCACACTGGAAACCGATTGACTTGAAAGTTTGCAGGGAGTAATCCTATGTTTTTGTTTTTAATTTTTTGTATCTCAAGTTTATGAGGCAGTTGCTGTCTGCCACTATACAGAGGTCAAAAATACTCATCAGAAAGATTAATTTCAATATTTCTCACATTGTGTTGCGATAATTTATCAAAAAAGCGTTAAATTTTTTTGAAAAATGAACATAAGCTCTTACTTATTGGAACTTATTCAGAAAATTATAAAGTCTTAAGTTTAAAAGAATATTTAACAATTTTTTAACTATGAAAAGTTTCGTAAATAAATAACTGTGTCGGTTTTGTTTAGAAGACGATCATCAAAACTCAACCTACTGATGAGTAGTTTTCTTGTTCAAAGTTTAACTCGGGTAGTGCTTTTGTCTTTTTTAATTTACAATTTTTCATTCAAATACTCTATCTCGATGATTGCAGTCAACTGTAATGAATTTTGTTTTTTTTTTTGTTCTTTTTTATTTCCTGTCTGATTGTTTTCTAAATCATGTTTTGCTGTGCTGTTTTCAACAAGTGTAGTTTTAAGTGATATCTTTTGTTTGTAAAACTTTGGTTTCCAAAACTTAAACATTTTAGCAAAACTATTCTTCTGTTTTATTTTTGACTATCTTGTTTGATAAACGCTAAATATGTTACCGTTCTTCTAGAATGAGGTTCTTAGCTGAAGTCCATTTGAGATTCCAGAGTTCAATTTTCCATTATGCCGTAAGCCATAGGTCTGTCATCAGTGTAGTTTTGTGGTGTTGAATAGAAATTACTGGGTGGTTTACTCATCATCATCTTCGTTCGAGTAAGTGACGTAACGCACAGATGACCGTTCACCGATAATCAAAGACTGAAAAAGGAGTAGAAGAAAAATAAAGTTTTATATGAGAAACTTTTTCTTAGCATTATTATTAAAACATTGTCGTTATGTTGACACGCTGGGAATTAGCATTTAAAAAGGATGTTGTTCATGTTTATTACACAAACGGAGGCACTATGAAAAGATAAAAAAATTTCAACACATACACAATCGCATATAGACTGTTCCAGAAATTATAAGCACACTTTCAAAATGATAAAAAAAAATGTTTTTTTTTATTAAATTTTATTTGGCACACTGTATCCTACCCAACCCTGTACTCTTATTTGATGAAAATCTTTAATCATAAGCCAGACTTCGCACTTTTCCTCAACATGACTTAACAACTGCTTCTGCACAGTTGCATTACCCACCATTTTCACCTCTTGGCCAATCCTTTATAATTTTTCCGATGTCATCAGCTGGTTTTACGTTTTTTCGAAGCTTTGCTTTAGTCAAAGCCCAAAAAGTCTCGATTGGCCGTGCCTCGGGGCAATTTGTCGGATTCATGTTTTTTGGCACAAAACAGTCGTTTTGGTCTTTGTACCACCCTAGTTTGTTTTAGGCGTAATGACATATGTACTGCCAAATCGGGCCAAAATATGATAGGGTCTATCATGCAGCTTGATCATCGGCAATAAACGCTTATGGAGGCATTCCTTGATATAGTTCTGGGTGTTCATTGTTTCCGATGTGACGTACGAGCTAGATATCACCTTCTTGCCGAATTTATCGGGGAAAATGGCCTTCTCCGTTTCGAGGATATCCTTGTCCAATTTCACATACGTTTCATGATAATGCACCCAGAACTTTTGCAAAATATTGAATCATACAGTTTTCGGGCTCTTGGTTTGACAGAAGCAGCTTGATTTGGGTTCCTTCAAGGTTTTTTTTGCTTCCGGTACGTCTTGAGCTCAAGTCGCTCTTTAGCACGCATCACGTTAGACGTTGAGGTCCCGACTTTTCTCGCCACATCCCGAACGGAAGCCGATGACAAAGATACCGTCACTTCAAGATAAAGAAGTGGGCATTGCCGCGAACATTAATTCTCCTATACGGAGTTTCGATATTCGCAATGCCACACACAGGAGTAAATGCATCTAATGAGCGATCAAAATTATTTGAGGACAAACGGTAAACGGTAGACATTTGATGTCTTCGCAACATTTTTATATTTTTTGATGATCCATCAAATTCTTGAAAGAAAAAAGTGATTTTTCCACTTGGAAGCGAAATAAAAAAATATTTCTTGAAATAATTAGTTAAAAGATTTGATGTCTTCACAAAATTTGTAGATCTTTTTATTTTAAGCAACTTTGTTGAAGACACCATCAAGATCGCATGAAAATCATGAAAGTTACGAGCATTTTAACAAGTAATTTTGAGTTTTTATTTAATACTAGCTGACCCGGTGTGCTTTGCTACACCTTTCAAAATCAAATGATATTTTCTGAAATTATTGAAATTTTTATTGTTTTGTTGGCATTATTTTAAATCAAATTATGACATAATTCATAAGCAACTGCTATAAAATGAGAGCTGCAGCTGGAGTTTCGAATTGCAACACAAAGATAACTTAAACTTATATTCTGAATCATGATCTTTAAATTTGTGTTTAAGATCTTAGAATTTTAATCTGTTTCCTTAAGCTTAGCCCTAAAAGGTAGGGTCTCAAATTATTCGTACGCAAACAATTTAACTTATGAAATATGGTTGTATTTGCTTGATATGTTCTGGATTGATGATAAAAAACTGATAGGAGATCTATAACAATCTTAGAAACATATCTCGTAGCCAAGTACCTTTCCATGCCATATTTGTTTCCATTTGTTGGCTTCGTTAACATAAATTGGGAACTTATGCTAACAAAATTGTATCTGGCTCACCTTCTCCTATGTACCTACTCACTGAAAGGAGGATGGTGAGTCAGATAATCATAGAATCGTATCAAAATGATTTTCCATGTTAAGTTTTGTCCATTTCTCGGATTTTGTAAAAAAAAAAAAGTTAAATGTAAGCTTCCTCTATCTATTTCCCAATTCTATCCTCCTACTGCAAAAAAAGAATTGATTCACATAGAAAAAATTCTCTCGTTGAAATACCATCCCATGCCACATTTGTTTTTTTTGCGTAGTAAACTCTTGAGTTATGCATAAGCTTGAAATGAAGTACCATCCCCCCTTCCGTTCTCCCCATTGAATGGTGGTGTGAGAACTTAATATTCATAAAAGTATTTTTCGTACTCAAACACTTTTTGATGCCAAATTTTCTTTCATTTACTCGATCAATTCTCGAGTTTTGCAAAAAATTTGTATGGAAGACCCCTTTCTCCCTTAAAATCATTCCGCTGAAAAAAAAATGGGGCTTAAATTTATAATAGAAACATTTCTCGTATCCAAATACCCTCACATGCCAAGTATGATACCATTTGCTCGATCAGCTCTCCAGTTATACTGAAAATTGTAAGGGAGACCTTTCCTCCCCCTTTTCATCGAACTCTTTGAAGGAGTGAGGGATACCAAATATTCATAAATGCATTTCTCGTACCCAAATTTCATTCCATGCCAAAATTGGTTCAATTTGCTGTTGTAGTTCTTGAGTTATGCAGTAAAAATTTTATGAAACTCCCCTCCTTCTATCCTTTCTCCCCGCTGGAAGAAGGAAGGGGTCTCAAACAGTCAATAGAACATGTCACGTTCCCTACACGTCCATGCCAAATTTGGTTCCATTTGCTTAATTAGTTATTGAGCTATGTAAAAATTTATAAAAGAGGCCCCCTCCCCCCTTTATATCTCCCTTCTGGAAAAAAGGATGGGTCTCAAATAATCATAGAAATATTTTTTGTATTAAAATACTCTCCCATGCCAAATTTGGTTCCATTTGCTTTATTAGTTTTTGAGTTATGTAAAATTTTTTTAAAGAGGCCCCTCCCCTTTTCTACTGGAAAGAGGGAGGGGTCTCAAATAATCATGGAGATATTTTTCGTATCCAAATACCTTCCCATGCCAAATTTGGTTCCAATAACTTGATCAGTTTTCGAGTTATATGAAAAATTGTAATGTAGCCCTCCTCTCCCCTTCCGTTTACCCCACTGAAAGGAGGGAGGGGTACCTTATATTCCTAGAAATATTCCTCGTTCCTAAATACCACTCCATGCCAAATTGGATACCATTTGCTTGATTGGTTCTCGAGTTATGCAAAAAAAAATGTCTTTCATTTGGGAGGCCCCTCCCTCCCTTCATGAGAGAGGGAGGGGTCTCAAACTAAAATAGGAACCTTCCCCTGCCTCCAATACCTCCATCTGCCAAGTTTCACGCAAATCGGTTCAGTAGTTTTCGAGTCTATAGGGAACAGACAGACAGACAGACAGACAGACAGACAGACAGACAGAAATTCATTTTTATATATATAGATCTTTTTTAGTATACGACTTACACACTTGGTATATTTGTTCAAATTGTTGAAACACACAATTTTTTCGAACATTCTAAATACATATTTCAACTAAGAAAGGAGATATACTACAAAATATAAAAAAAAGTCTTTTATCAGTAAGTTATAACCTAAAGAGTTCGGACGAGTCCGTATAATTTTTTGAGTGGGTTTTGTAGGTCAAGCTATTGGCTTTCCATTGATATATAAATTTAGCATTAGTTTTGGATAGATTTTTTACAAATTAGCAATAAAAAATGAGCTTTTTCCTCTAAAAACAGGAAAAATTGAGCGTTTTTTTCTTGGAATTTTAAGTGTTTCTAGAGGAAAAAGCGCATTATTGATTGCTAGTTTGCAGAGAATCTAAATGCTAAATTTATATATCAATGGAAAGCCAATAACTTGACCAACAAAACCCACTCAAAAAATTATACGAACTCGTCCAAACTCTTTAGGTTATAACTTACTAAAAAAAGGCATTATTTTGGATGTTTTGTAGTATATCTCTTTTCTTAGTTGAAATATGTATTTAAAATGTTCGAAAAAATTGTGTGTTGCGTTTGTGTGTGTACTGCAGAGCCATCAACAATGCTTTAAATGGTGAAAATATATTTTGGTTGATCTTTTGGACGAATTATTAACCTTATATTGCCATCCGGAAAACACTTGATTTGAATTTGAATTAAACCGAAACTCAGCTTTTCTTATTGTACTCTGTTCGAGAAGAAAATCATCTATTAGGATATATTGACAGTTCTACACGAACACTACCTTAGCAGAAGGTCTCAGCCCTAACCTCAAACCATGGGAGAACAGAATCGATTTTTGAGAAGGGCGAACGACAAACGTGATTCTCCGGTACTAGTATCGACAAATTCGCCCTGTGGAAAGCGATACACAGATGTTCGTGTTTTGATTTTTTTTGGGTGTTCAGGGATGCCAAGTGCCTTAATATTTGGAAATTGATTATATTTTTTTAATTGCACTATTATTGAAAAACCTTTTCATGAGTACTGAGAATTTGCAACTTTCCCGTAGATTTTTATTCGAATATAAAATTAAACGCATCATTTATCTGAACGAAATAACTATCGCATACTTCAACGGTGTAGTGAATTATGTGGATATGTTTAAAATATTCAAAGCATGTAGGCGATTATTTTCAAAGTCAACGTAGACAGGGGCTTTCATTAATCTACTTTTTTGTGATAGTGAATGATTTTGCATTCGTTTAGAAGTTAGAAACAACTCTATTTTAATCTACCAAGCAGTACATGCACATGTATTTCAGATATTTTAAATTCACCTAGAAAATTCATCAGCAAATGATAGCTTATCTTCATCCATTTAGGGACGCCCCTTAATGAATTCAAACGTTTAGCTGTTAATATTTAAAAGTTTAATCAATTCAGAAATATTATAATTAGCTTAAAACAAGCAAATACTGATTTTAGTAATGCACCTAGCATCACTGGCGAGGCCGCCATCAAATCAAAATTTGAGGTTATGGCTGAGGCCAATTTTTCGTCAATACTATCATCCGTATATACCCTTATAGAATGCTCAATTGGGATTTTTTTTCGCTCATAAAAACAAGCATGTTGAAATTGATTCCAACAGTGCGAATACGAACAACGGTTGCTTTGATAATTTTGTATGTTATTTGACGTTGACGTTGTTGAATACTCAAACCATTGGCCTCCATGGAGTGTGTACAAGCTATTTTAGTCGCTTGTTATAATCCCTCTTCTCAGAAGGGAGCAGCACTGAGCGTATAGAAAGAATGATCGATAAGTTACATGGGTGTGCCGATGGTTTCTGTTTGAGGCATCCTTGACCTTCTTGTCGATAGCAGGACTTACAGGGCCAGACTTTCGACCACTTCTCGGTTCATCTTCAAATGTACAATGTTCACTATATTTTTTAACAGCTGTCCGTACCGCTCCGACGCTCACATCCTCTTCTTTGGTCAATTTTTTCAACGAGATTCCACTCACAGTACGCTACTTGTGCACGAAATATCTGCTATCTTTCCCCTTCCTTTTGCCGTATAAAACTCCTGTCCCGGAAGCTGCTTGTAGTCGGCTTTGACGTAGGTTTCGACGTCCATTACCACGCAGTCAAACTTCGTCAGCATCGTCGTGTACAGCCTCCGGGATCGCGCTTTTGGCCGTCGTATTTTGTTTATCATCGCGATTTGGAGTCACTACCTTCTTGTAAGTCGATAGTCCGGCTCGTTTTTTGGCTCGATGCACGGTTGTAGACGATACACCCAGCTTATTTGGGGCATCTCGGAGAGAGAGGTTAGCGTTTCGCTTGAAACTACCGGCAACTCTCTTTGTCGTCTCAGCGGCTTCCGGTTTTCGATTTTCCCCCCGATCCAGACTTCCTGACTGTCGACAAACATTCCCCAAACACTTTAATTACATTTGTAACGGTTGATTTGGCAACTTTTAGCGATTTTGCCAGCTTTGCGTGCGAGTAGCTCGGATTTTCGCGATGCGCGAGCAAAATTTTGATACGCTGCTCTTCCTTGGACGGCATTTCGACAACTGAAGAGTGAAATCCAAAATCAAAATAAGAGCAACATTCTACACACACACCTTCAAAATGAGAGGTGTTCAGGTTTTTTAAATGCAAAATTGAAAGAAATACGTCAAGTTGATATTGACCAAATTTTGACCTATCACCCTTTCTCATTTCTAATAAGATTCCATGATTACTGGGAATACCTGTAAGTAAACTAGCCCACCTGATTAACTCGTTCTTCCAAAAATATACCTACACTGTATCAAAAAATTGTCCGAACAGCCGTGCATGTATTAATCGTTTCATAAAATATATGAGACCAAACGAAAAAATCCCATTTTTATTTCATTATACGTTCAAATTGTTGCTAAATCTTAGGCAGCATTTCGCCATTCCTCCTGCAAAACCATCTTCTGCTGATTTTTGTTCTGAATCGTATGTTCACGAATTTTCCTTTCGAGGTGATCCCACAAATTTTCAATTGGGTTGAGGTCCGGTGATTGGAGAGGGTGTGGGAGTGTTGATTTGACATTGGAAAGAAGCCATTCCCTTACTAGCTTCGATGAATGTTTCGGATCTTTATCCTGGACGAAATGAAAATCGGAACCGTGACCCAGCTTCATCGCACTGTCCTTAAAATTGTGCTTCAAAATGTCAAGATACATGAATCGATCCATCGTAGATTCAATGAATGTCAAGTTTCCGGTGCCATTTGCGCTGAAAGCACCCCACACCATTACATGGCCACAACCGTGCTTAACTGTCGGTCGCAAATTTTTCGGATCCAATTCAGTATTTGGCTTGCGCCATACTCTTACATGTCCGTCAGACCCAAAAATATTAAATTTGCTTTCGTCAGTGAATATGACGTTCTGCCAGACTTCTTCCGGTTCCAGGACATACTTTTGAGCGTATTCCAGCCACTATTTCTTATTCTTAGCAGATATAAACGGCTTCTTACGAGCAACACGACCTCGGTAGTTTTTCTCATGAAGTATGTTCCGTACCGTTTGAGGATTGACTTGTATGTTTCCAAACTTCCTCAGGCTGTCAGCTAGTTTCGGGGCACTGACTTTAGGATTCTGACTGATTTCCCTGACAATGATGCGATGCTGGCGATCCGTAAGCTTCAATTTGCGGCCTCTTCCTGGAGTAGTCTCCAGGGAGTTAGTCTTCTTAAAGTTCTGAAGGACATACTGAACAGACGATCGTGGCCGTTTTACTATACCTGCAATTTCGGACAAGCTTTTACCGTCATTCTTCAGGTCCACAATCAGTTTCCGGATGTCAACGGCTATTTTTTTGTGAGGAGCAGTCATTTTCCTGTTAATTATATCCACAAATTGTTGAAATCTACTGATTTACGCTAAAAACCGTTCATTTTATTGTATTTATCGCTCAGACCACTGGAGATTGTCTTTGCTGAGATTCAACTCACGTTTCTGCGTTTGACAGACTGACACATAACTGTTTACTTGACTAATATTTGAAAAAGGCCTAAGTGTACGGACAATTTTTTGACATCGTTTTGGGACTTTTCTATACAAAATGAATTGGATTATTTTTAAAGTTTAATTCATAAACATTTTTTATACTGATCAAGAAAAAGGACTAGTTTCTGCAGGTAATGATGTAATTGTAGTATTTTTATTGACTGAAAAAGTGCACTTTTTGATTGTTTGGATTTCAAAGAACGTGCTGTACGGACAATTTTTTGATACAGTGTACATCAACACATTACACTCATGCATAACAGTTCATACGAAGCCATGGGGTCTGGGTATGGTATACGCTGCATTGAAGATTTGTTTAACTGTGTCTAAAATGATGCATGTGAACGAACACATACTTTGACAGAAACTGTGGTGAATCCGTGCACTCATGGTGGATAACCAACATTGTACAAACATGAACATCGTTTTAGGAAAATCTTCAATGACGGAACTGTCTCAATATTGTCATTTTTCGAAATATTATAGACGACATATTAGCTATGCTCGCTATTCAAAATGAATACCCGATATCAAACATAACTTTTTTTATCAGTAATAAAATTATATCACCTGGGTTAACGTTATTTCTCTAAACAAACTCGAACCAAACAAAATAAACCAATCAAAGGAGAGTGATAATAAACAGAAAAATAAACAAAACAATAAAGTGGTCGCTTATCTTTTATTTCATCGTCTGGTGCGTATTATAAAAAAGTAACTTAACCTAAAAACTAATAAGATCAATGTTGGAAGTTAAAACATTATCCTTCTGGGAAGGTACAGTTTCGTAAGGCACATTTGATTGGTTTTATGAAAACATTTACCTGTATCGAGCTCATTGGTTTTTCATAAATGATAGGAAACAAAAACACATAGGAAGATAGGTAATTTATATGCAAAAATAATAACTAAAGTCTAGTGGTGAAGCTTTCGTCACAGTTAGCAGGTGTAGCTGAGCTCTTCAATTCCGACGAGGGTTTTTCGGCAGAGGTCATCCCCAGAACCGTGTGGACGATACCGTCACTGGCCGAGGTTTTGCCTATGGATGGGACATCGTCCACCGAGAGGCCTCCGTTCTCGAAGCCACCTACCTTTTTCTCTTCCTTGGTCGGTGGAGCCCGCAGGAATGTCAGCAGCGGTGCGTACAGGAAGCACAGGATGGAAATGCCCACCAACATCCACTCGAATCCGATTGTGTTCACCAAGGTGCCACTACATAAGTATATGTAGGAAGAGTGCGTGCAAACAGTGGCCGGATTGTTGGTTTAGATGACCGGTCCGATGGAATGGATGAGAACGATGAATGGACGGCCGACACGAAGGGATAATTGCAAAGTATAGTTAGTTGTGGCCGAGGGATCGTCCGCATCGAGTGTTTGGGAAGAGAGAAAAATAAATAGAACGTTAGATTGACTATAACAATACACATGAGAGGAGGTATGAACTAAACGATAGACGTCCTTCTGTCGATATGTGTGGTATCGTATTGGGGTGCAAAGGGTATGAAATTTCATTTATTTAACACTTGAAGAGATAGAAGAAAATAATTGAATCAATCAAATATATGTATCTGTGCTATCCAATATTATTGAAACGGTATAGAATTCTTTAAACAGCCTCTGAATTGCTAACATTTTGTGAGGATTTATACGGATATTATATTTAACTGTAACCAAATTTATATTTCAGTTGATATTCAAAAAAACTTCTAAAATATAGTTTTTAAACCAATTATACATAGCTACATTTAATAAATAAAAGGCCCTTTCTGATTTTGATGACACGATGAATTAAATCTTCAACTTTCAACGATAGAATTAAAAAGTACATGAAATGGAGAAATTTTGTTTAACTTCGTTTTTGCTTTAGTGGCTCCAGAGAGAACTTCAGAAAAAATACATTTCATTCTATGAGTCTTGTACGTTACTAGCGAAATTTCACTGCGTCGGTCGTCCTGACTCCACGGAACGAAACGTGAGTTTAGATCTAGATCGATCACACGTCATCCGAGCTAGTATTTCCAACCTGGAGGGGTTACTAAAATCAGCGCCATGAGGTGCGCCATGAGCTTCTTTTATGTTTTTCAGCGTTTAAAAATGAGTTTTTTGCTGTTTCAATCTGCTCAACTCTTTTCAATCATCACAAAGTTTCTCTTTTTATTCGTCGCAGACTGTGAGGATGTTTTACGTTATAAAAATATTTAAATTTGATTTTTTTCAATCGATTAGAATTTTTATTCTTGGGCTTCGATGAAGAAGACCTTTCTTAGACAGTTTTATAGAGCAACACCAACATTTGGTTTTTCACGTTCGTCAAATTTTGTTCATAATGATCAATTTAACCCTTTAATGCATAATGTTGTTTTAAAACAACACTTTTCATAATTCAAATATCTCGGAAACGCGTGGATATTTTTGAGTAATTTACAACCAAAAATGTTCTAGAGATTAAAAGAAATTTGCTTATGGTATTTTTTCAAAGATATGTATGAAAGTATGTATGTGTGAGATATCGAACAATGTATGCGTAAAAATTTCAAAAATCAAATTTGCAATTTTTTTTTACAGGAGTAGTTTTTGGAAAATCGCTGTTATTTCTTGAGATTTGAAAATTCTATCAAACTTTTTAACCTCAATCAATCACAAACACGTTTTTGCATCCAATTGACAAGGTTTGGAAAAAAAACAAAATCTTATGGAAATGAATAGAAAATTTCAAAAATTATTTTTCAACTATGATGAACCTTAACTTTTGTAATACTTAAAATAAAGAATTCGAACCTGTTCAGTTGTGTTATTGGAATTAAAAGAAAATGTAGCAAATTCATTTTTCGCTGTATCAAAAATCTAAATACAACAAAATGTTAGAATTAGAATAAATTTTGTAGTCATATTTTATTTTTAACTTCACCACCCCTCAAATGGTCTTTACTAGCAATCAAATAAAAAGTAGTTTTTTCAGACCACTTTTTTCAACTTTTTGTGAAACTTTTATTACAAAAAATTGAAAAAAAAATTATTGACTTCATTATTTAGATCATAACTTAAGCTTTCATATGTATAAGATAGATATTTTTTTGAGTATGTTATGCATGAGCTGCCATAATTTTCCTAAGGCATGTTTTTTTCGGATTGTTTTTCTTTTCGGCTGAATAACGTGAAAAATAGTAGCTTTAGCTGTATATAATGTTCTGACATTACAAGGTTTCTAGTGATATAAGTTTCGTTGTAATCGGTTAGATATGAAAAAAGTTATAACGATTTTAGCTTGGAGTGTCAAATTGACACTCCTAAGTCTGATAAGGGTAAAAAATAAAATATCTGGTCACATCGCCGAAAGCTTGGACAAAAAAAATCTTCAGCACTGAATTGTGGCTCAATGTTTAAGCTCTAAAGTAAACGCTCAGTAAATCCAACAAAACAATATTGAATTTGATGGCCGATGGATTGCGATAAACGGAATGAATAACTTAAATTTAGTTAACAAATACATACTTTTCTAACTACGAACACAAAACACCAGAGCAATGAAAAAAATTGCTCCTTATCGTGAATTCACATGACAAGCTTTAAAATTATTTTCTTGAACTACAACAGCAATCACAATACTCTCCTTGATTGAGTTTTCAATTAGAAAACTAAAAGCTCCACGAAAAAAGCTAGGATCGATTGAAATCGATTTTGACAGTTCTTTTGTATTGATTGGAATTTTGTGTTTCAGACGTCGCTTCTCTTACATGTAGGTTCACTATTTAGCTTGAAAACATTTTTATTTAAGTTTTATAAAAGATTTCATTCGTCAAAGTTGGTTATTTTTCTAGCTGTTTTAAGACTTAAAATTGTTCAAATTTTCACAATTTATTTATATAATTTTTATGCTAACATCTTCTGGAGTTTTTTTTTTGTTCAAATTTTTTGTATTGTATTTTTACAAGGAAAAAAAATAAATTTTACAGAATCAACACAACTCTTTAGCTTGCCTGAAATACCAAATTGGACGAAAATTCTAGAATTATCACGCGGTTCTTAATGTTGTTTTTCAAAAACTTTCTGAAACTAACTCTTTCAAGTTTTGATGTAAAATATCAATAATAGAATAATGGTTGCATTTCAATCTTCAAACTATAGGTGTATAGGTGTTTCAAACTTGAACTTTTTACATTTCAACCCATAAACGAACCAAATAGCTAATTTATTGGCAACATTTATATTGTATTTTATACTTTCTTCAAATAAGTATCAATTTCTTAGTGTTCAGAAATTATAAAAAAGAGAAAAAAACTAATTTAAACTTTGATATTCATTATTCTTTGGATTGAAAATTTACAAATGTGTTTCTTATTCAAAATTGAAATATCATCTTAAAAAAACTCTACTGTTTAATGGAAGTTTCGAATCCCAATTGAACGGTGAAGTTTTCTCTGTAGTTATTTATTCCTCATACAGCCTGAAGATGTTGAAACTTCATATTCAAACCCAGAATCATCTTCTACGTTCTTGTTTTGATTTAGAATTTAGATTTCCTGAATTGCAGCTATTCAATCTTATTAGGTATAAAAATAAAAAATTGGGTTCCAAAATCTGTTGTTCCACTTTAGACTTCACTTAATCTGAAATAGCTCATATGTTTTTCCCAGTCTGACACAAAAAAAACTCATTTATTTTTTATTCCAGTTTCCATTGTGAATGGTAGAGGTAATTTGTCTTAATTTTCAATCATTTTTGTCAACTAAAAACTGGCTAAAAATTGTCAGGACGTAAAAAAACTGGTTTACTATTGAGCTTACAGTATTTAAAAGATTGAAGTATAAACATTTTTTGGATTTAGTTCGGTTTGGTTAAAAAATGTTTGATTTTATTAAATACAGTTGAATACGTAAACAATAATCTGTTAATGTATTCATAGTCAGCAGCATAAAGAAGACTATAGGCAAAAAAGGAACACGAATGTACAATCTTCGTTTCGGAAGATCATGACGAGACAGGAAAAAGTCGTTATGGGGCCAAAAAATCTAGCGTGGGAGAGAAAAAGTTATGATACAAAGAAGTTGTTTTTGGTATGAAATTCGCCACCCTTTCTTGGAATAAAACAAATTCTACAATTAACAACTCGCACCAGGATAGTTTTTTTTTATTTATAGTAGCTTTTTCTGGTTTTTGATAAGATCTTTCAACCCGTATATTAACACGTTCACCGCCATGGGACCCATATTCAGGTGACGGATATATCTTCTGTTGGGCCCCGTCACATCAAAAAACGTGTGACGCTCTCTTACTCAAGTTAGTTCTCTCTTTTTACTTTTCCGCTCCGATAATTTCTTTGGGCCCGGCAAGTAAAACTACCAAAATGTGCTTAGCGACGAACGTGTTAAACACCCACAACACACAAAAATCCAATTTTCCCAGTTTCCTTCAATGCGCAAGTGGCTCCAGAGAGTAGCACTCTCTTCTTACGGTGATTGTTAAAAAATAAAAACAAATGTCTCGCAAATCTCACCTCAATGCCGGTCCAATAGCAAATCCTACGCAGAAAGCAACATCTCCAATGGCATACACGCTACCGTAAACGGCTGAGTGTCGGATGTCCACCAGGTATCCAAGCTCCGGCATCATACAGGAATCAACCATACCAATGGCGAATCCGAGCCCAGCATTAGGAAGAATCAGGTGGTGGATAGAAGTAGCCAACGGGATCTGTAGGATGATAACATGTCAAAGCCATTAGTAGATTTATCCCGGCATGCTTATATTTTTCCGTTAATTTCAAACTTACACACATCAGGCAGAGTCCAATGATAACCAGCCCAAGCAATGCCGCCAACCATCGGCCAATCCGGTGTCCAAGTGGGCCGAAAAGATTTGTACCTATCAGGTAACTGATCGAAGCAGGCAGGAAGGTCACTCCCTGCTCCCATCGGCTGGCTCCCATGTTGTCCATCATCCAGATAGGCAACGACGGTTCCAACATGGCAATGCCCATATTGGCGAATGTGATGGCTCCGGCAGCGATGATGATGTACGGATCCATAACCAGCTCCTTCAGCGATGGTGGATCCGATTCGTCCAGGGCTACCGAAGGTTGGAGCATCACCAGCTGCAGTAAACCATCGCCAAGGGCCAGTGCCGACAGGATCAAGAACGGTGCCGATTTGCCCACAAACTCGTACATAATACCACCAAATGGAGGTCCAATGAGTACGCCTAAAGCTAGACCGCCCAGCGCAATACCCATGGCATTGCCCCGCTCCTTGTCGTCGGTGTACCGATCGGCCAGCATTCCCATACCGGACACAGACGAACAGGACGATCCGATACCCTGCAATGCCCTAGCGATGAACAGAACGGGATACGTTCTGCCGAATGCAAAAACTGCAAACAAATGTTGAATTAATTTGGAACATTCTCATTCAATGCATAGACATTATCGAAATCTGAAGAGGAAAGGAATCGTAATTGACTTCCTTAAAATAATTAACGATCTAAAACAGACTAGCAGTAATTTAAGTTGAGTGATACTTACTTATTGTTGAAACGAACATAATGACGAAACCAGCGAACATGGGAATACTATAGCCTATCCTACGGAAAGAAAAACATAACAAGAACAATTTAATTAGGTACTGGTGATTACTCTCAGCTGGAAGGTGAAGGTAATGTGTATCCAACAGAAGCTAGGACTTACTTATGTGTAAGGGGCCCGACTATGGGATTGGCAAGTAACTGGACGAATGCTTTCGATGCAAACATAAGGCCTACCTCGACCGTTTCCTCCACCAGCTCCTTGTGCCGTTCCTCCGCCTCGGCGTACCAGCTGGCGTTGTCTGTGGACCAATTAAAATAAACAATGCGTGATTCTTCGAATTGGTTTCAAAACATTGGGATTTCTTCTGCGGGCCGAGTAACGGAACTCTCAATATTTCAACAGGTATGCCTAACTGAATTATGAACTTTAGTTAACACATTAAGGATTGCGAAGAATTATGAGAATTAATTGTCTATCTTAATAACGACTGGGCCAAATTCTACAAATTTAGTACCTTTGAGTTATCGAAAGTGTTGTACATACATATGTAGAACAAAGTATGTCTATAAAATGTACTACATTTGAGCTATGTTTCTCGATGAAGCGCACTCGCGTCAAGCAAAACAAAGGAGATGGGATCCAAGCTTTGCAGCTTTCCACACAAGTATTGCAGCTTTGCATTCAAGCTTTGAGTGGAAGCACATCATTACACTAATACTTAGAAAATCAAGCGTAACTTCACTCACACAATGTTTATGTTTATATTGTTTACAATAATGCAATTTGCATTGGTGTATATGTGTGCGTGAAAAAAGTTCAAACCCGAGCTTGGATCTCAACCCGCCAACCCTCATTTGGCGCTAGTGTTTTGTCGCCAGAATTCCGTGGAAGCCGATAGCGCCTGGTGCAACCTTACGTTTCCTTAGTTCACACAAGAGATCCTAAGTGCAACGTATGTTTCCTTTGAAAGATATATCCATATCAATGTACTCAAGCGTACAAACTTCCAGGAGTGGCAGCTAGTATGCTTTAAATGCTAAAACCGCCAACCTCCAGAAGAAATACTATGTATGTCATGACCGAGATTCGATATCATGACCTCTGGCTTAGAAGACATACGCTCTAACCTATAAGCCAAGGCTGCTGGCTAAGAAACAATAGTTCCGATGAAACTTTGAGGACCCAACGAAGGCCAGCCGAACTTTTGCTTATAATCCGAAGCGTTAAGCAAACATTGTTCATTAAGTGCAGGAAGAAGTTCGTGATTGATTTAGACTAAAAATGTTGTTTGGTTTTTTTAATCCGTAGCAATAATAGCGAACTTCCAAAAACAACTGTTTTCAGAAAAGTAGTAATAAAAATCTATTATCTAACATTTTGTGTCAGCTTTATGCAAATAAAGTACAAGTAAACACAAAAAAGTTTTAACTATGGTGCTGATGATAATGCTGATTAGGAGAGAAAATGTTTGAGATATTCATGTCAGAAATATTAGTGTTATTTAATCATTCAGAAGCTCTGATACATTCTCATAATAATCTTTGTTTTAAAATAAAATTTTCTAAAAATTTGTTGATTTTTTTAAATCGATAGTATTTTAGAACTTCGTCCAGTAAAAAGAATCAGTTTAGTACCAAAACAGGAACAGTAGGTTCTCTGTGCAGTAGGTTCAATGTTAGAAATTTTGATCATCCAAATCTTTGTAAATCAACATCATGTAAAGATAAAAAAATAAATGAAATCTTTGTTAATCTATCGATATCAATAACGGCAAAACTAGAGTGTCCATTTCCAAGCCATTTTAGCGTTCTTGGGAATCGGGAAATCTGATGATCCTTTCCCCAGGAATTCTCGGGATCCAGGGACAACTGAAATGAAGATTTTAACACTCTACTGCATACGAAACCTTATCTACATAGTATTTTCAAAATTTTAGGTAGTAGTACTACAAAACATTAGATACAAACTTTACCAATGCCACAAAGTTTCTATTTGAAATTATAAAACCCAAGACAAAAAACTACGTACTTTAACTGAAAAATTTGACTGATTTTTCCTGCAAATATTCGAAATAGTTAAGAAAGATTTTTTTACTATTGATAGGAGTAAGTTATCTACACTTCATGTTATTCATCAAATCTGGTAACTATCCTTTTGTTTCAAAATTTGCATTTCTATGCGGATGATTTCGCTACAGTCAAAATGGAACATTCAGATTCTTTTCGTAGCGCTTTTTTATTGAATTTGTTTGGTTTTATAGATGCTTTGTCGTTTTTACCTTTAATTTAAGTTTTCGAATAAAAAACCATTTTTTATAAAATTTAATGAATTTAAAAGTTTTTAGAAAAAAAATTAATGTCTAAACCATAGATCAAGATAGAACTATCATTTTCCTTGCTCAATCTGATCCATTTTTGAAATTTATTTAGATGGTGCAAATTATAAGTAATTTGGCACTTTTTATTGGTTTCGGGAATTCCCGGGATATTTTAAGCGTTTCCAGGGAATCGCGAGTTCCCGATTTTATTTTACCCCCGGGAATTCCCGGGCAGGACACTCTAGGCAAAACCAATGTTTCAAATTCTCATTTTAACAATCTGTTGCTGTGAAGATCTTTAATTTTTAATAAATTTTTTGAAAATCACATCGCTTAAATGGTCCAAAATAGGGCAACTAACCCTATCAATATTTCTGCCCCTACCGCTTCTAAGGCTACCCCCATATTGATACATGACCTGATATCGGCCAATTTATCCCGAAAAAATTGAGTTAAATCTTCGCATGGCCTAACGCCATTTGGCTTCTGTAGAGGAAGGTGTTTTCAAATGCGCCTATCGGGTTGAATACGCCTGCAGCTGTCTGACGAAATGACTGACAAAACAACATATTTTGAGGATAGAAAGCTTTGAACGTAAGGCATAAAAGTTTTATATGTATTTACTAACTTTAAAAAAAATTACAAATTCATACAATGTGTTGATACCCTTTGATGTAATATTTTCAATTTTTTACCTTCAAAAATTACAAGTACAAAAGTTAGTAAAAAACTTGGGTGGTTTTTGTTTATCATTTTATTGAATTTAAAAATTACAACAAAATTATGTATTTTGAAGGTTTAATAATGATTAGGAAGTGCAATAAGAGAGTTTTTTGTTGCATGTCCCCATGATTGTAAAATGTCACTTTACAAAAAAAAACAAGTTTAATACAACAAATTTATGAATTTTATCACTTTAACTTTAAATCTAAGCTCTTATCAACATCTTAAGAGGGAATTGAACATCTCAAAACAGATTTGACAGAATAATTTCTTATGGTTGAACTGATTACATTAAAAGAATATGATATTTCGATTTCACGAATCATTCGATAATATTACACGGTGTCTCTGATGGAACGATTTTATTTATCGAAAATTAGCATCGCATCGCATTCGAAAGCTGAGACTTTCTCCTTTCATTTGAGCCCAAATTTTCGTTTTACTTTCTACTTTTAGTGTAAATCCAACATCATATGTCAATAACATGATTTAATAGGAAATTTTTCTGACTACAATTTTGTTGAAGACATCAAAGTGATACAAATTGAGAGAAAAGAGTTGGAATGTCACAAACAGAGTGATTATTATTTCATTTGAGGCCCTTGGAGCCAAAGGGGTATAAGTGCATGGAAGCTTATTTCGAGAAAACAAGCTTTGCTGTTGCTGTGTTTGGCAATTTTGCATATATTTTTCGAAAAAAAATATTTTGCTTTGGAACCTAAAAGTATGAGAATAAAATTCTAAAAATCTGAAAAAAAAACCAATTATAGTTTGAAATATGAAAAATCGTTTGGCATCATTAACTCAAAATCGACCATTTTGTCACTTATACCCCTTTGGCTCTGAGGGCCTCATTTGAAAAATCTAATAAAATTTCCCACCACTGATTATACTAAGATCAGAAAAAGTATTCTACGAGCTTAGTTATTGATTGTAGAATGTGTAAATGTTCAAAGCTGTTTATTTACATAAAAAAAATCAATCTGTTACATAAAACTGATCAGGATTATTTGAAGTTATGAGCATTTTTGGGGTTTTATTATATCAACCCCAAAATTTGAACAAATATCAAATTCTTTTTTTTTGTCACTCCGATTTTTTAAAAAATCTTGAAGTGGGGAATAAATAAAGTTTAAGGTATTTTAAACAAAAGTTTCATACATTCTTTGAAAATTCAAACAGTTGAAAGAGCGAGAGCCAAACTATAGAAGATGGGAGTAATATCACCTGTTGTTTAACAAAATTTTTCAAATGTTTTATTTTAATTTTATTGATTTCTTGATTTTGTGCAATTATTGCAAACTATTTTAAGCATTTCAAGCCACTGCTTCAAGTACTGTTCATGACACGCTGTTATATTTTGTTTTCATAGAAGTAAGAAAAACAACATTCCAGGGGAAAGCCAAAAGTGCAGAAATCCACAGACAAATGTTTGCAGTGTTCCATACTATCAGATAAAAAACCCATGTTTTTATTTTATTTTATCTAGGAAATTTAAAAAAAAATCATCAATTTGAACAAATACAAAAAAATTGTTGAAAACAATGTTGATGTTGAGAATTTGTAATCTTCTTCTTCGAAGTTAAGTTCGTGTACTTTTAACAAAAATGAACAATCTAGAATTTTGGCTTGAAAACTTGAATTCGACCACATTTTTACATACACGAGTGCCTCCAAAAACACTCATTTATGCAATCAAACATAAACAATAGGTTGATTTTTTTTTTTAATTTTATATATGACACTTTATCATGGTTGTGATACTCGTGTCTAAGGTTTTACAATCAATCAAAAGTGAACAGTATGAAAACCTTCAGAAATCTTCAAAAGTGATGAAAGATTTTCAACAAAGATGTTTGATTTTGAAATCCAGGAGAATTATTTGAAATTTGGGCTTAAATGTAAGAAGTAAATCTTATCTGTTTCCTAGTCCCAAATGTTTGTTCATGAGGTATTCACACTAACTTAGCTCAAAATATAAATTGAGCGAAAAGGTCAGCAGACTACTTAGAAAACATGACCTGATTGTGTCTTCGAGACCAATTAATAAAATCAAAACTTGCCTATTTACCAAAACTAAAGACCAAATACCAAAATTCAAACAAACAAATGTGGTTTACTCAATCCCATGTGAATGCGGCAAAGAATACTGTGGCCAAACATCACAAACTCTGGAGAAACGGATTAAAAACCATAAAACAAGCCTCAAACAAAGCGCCAGAGCCACAGGTCTAACACAACATGCCCTAGAACAAAATCACAAATTCAACTTCGAGAGAGCATATATTTTAGAAAGAGTAAATGAAAAAGGGAAAAGGAAAACAGCTGAAACATTACACATAAAACTAAAGAAAGGAAATGCAGTTAATATCAAGCAAGATTCCATTGAAATTTCGAAAATATATAGCTCAATTATAAAAAAACTTAGAGAGACGCCTCAATTCAAAACGAAAGCGACTAATTCAAACACGACGACCTCAAACACGAGGATTCCAGCTGACATCACGACGACGCCGACACCGACGCCGAGAATGCTGGACACCAGCTGTTAGAAGCGGTTTAAAGTTTTGGATTCAAATTAAATCAGACAGCCGTAACGGAAGCACGCGGCGATACAATTTATAAGTGCAGAAAAGTGAAGTAATTTTAAGACATATTGTGAAAATTAAGTGTGTTAATTTAAAATTTTGTATATTTTTTACCTAAACACAGTTTTTCTAAAGATGGCTGAAATTGTCCAGTAGGCCGAAACGTAAAGAAATTGTTATTATTTGGCTCAACAATCACCGAAAAATATCAACTTAAAAAGATAACAACAACTGGCGGTGATCAAAACTCGTAAACAACAAATATAAATAACTAAACTTTCAAGAATGGCGGGAGACATTTTTTACAGAATAAAACCCTACAAATGAACTTCAGATAATCCTGATCAGTTTTATGTAAAAGTTAGTTTTTTTAATGAAAATAAACCGTTTTGAACATTTATACACTCTTTAATCAATAACTAAGCTCGTAGAATACTATTTCTGATCTTAGTGTAATCATTGGTAACAAATTTTATTAGATTTTTCAAATGAAATAATAATCACTCTGTTTGTGATATTCCAAACTCTTTTCTCTCAATTTGTATCACTTTGATGTCTTCTACAAAATTGTAGTCTGGAAAATTTTCTAATCAATCATATTATTGACATATGATGTTGGATTTACGCTAAAGGTAAAACGAGCGTTTTCATAGTGATTAGTATGATTTTGTCTTTGAAAAAACCCTTAACCTTCCCATGCCGTTCGCAAAATATCCGTTTCGTGGAAATTTGAGTTGTAGTTTGATTTCGTTCTCCTGGCTGTAAATGTTAACCGATTTTGATGATATTATATTCATTGTGTAGGTAATTTGTTCTTATTACTCAAAATTTTAAAATAAAGTCGATATGTATTACCAAGTTATCAGAAACTGGTTCAGAAAGTAAAAAGTCCGAAAAATCAATTTTATTTTTAAAATGCTCATAACTTTTGACAGCTTTTCTGTATTTAAGTGTTTCATTGATGTTTGAAATCGTCAAGAATCCATCTATCCGACAGTGTATAGATATGCTGGGGTCTAATGAAAGTTTTGACCGCTATCTCAGATCTTCCGGTAGAAAAAAATCTAACTTTAAAAAAACGATATCCAATTTTTGCTTTGCATAGCTGTATTTCATTTCCCAATGAACCGATTTTCAAAACTCAAATTTCAATTTTTTGACGTTGATTTGATCATTATTTTCATAGAACATACTTGGTCTGTCAAAATTCCTAGTTCTTCAGTATATTGGAATGACGATAAAGAGATTTTAAATATGCGCTTCGGGTCATATTGACCCGAACGGCATGGGAAGGTTAAAAAGGTTTAAAAAATCTTCAAAAAAATAAAATGTTCTAGACCCCCCGGTGGATTATTTCAAATTTGGGCTCAAATGAAAGGGAAAAGTCCCAGCTTTTGAATGGTGCAAAAATTAGCGATGCTAATTTTCGAAAAAAAAGTTTTCTCCCTAAGACACCGTGATTAGTATCATGCCTCATAAGCGTCTATACTAGAACGCTGCAAGCTTTGTATGCAATTATTAATTTTTACACCTCCCATAACTTTTTGGTTGTTTAATCTTTTAATTCCCTTACCGTAGCCAGGGGTGGTGACGTCGACGCCATTGTACGGAGTGGTGGTTTCCTTCTGGCAAGGGGACAGTGTGGTCGGAGGAGTTTTCGGAAAGCTAGCTAATGGAGCATCCGGATGTCTGATGTCGTACAGGAACTCGGGTATGATTGGCACTGGAAAGAAAAGAGACAAAAATCGGTCGTTAAAACATCGTCTACAGCGACTGTAATTGGCGAGATTCGATCATAAATATGAGGACAGAATATGAACAAGTTTCAAAATTTGCGTTGCTCAGACTTTTGGGGGCAGATTCTGTTGCCCGGTTCTGGAGAACGGAACAAAACCAACGCCGAAGGGTAAATTGAAAACAAACCATCTCCTTCAACATGTCTGCCTCAATCGTCTGGCGGAGCCACAGTAAATTTCCTGACACGCAAGCTGCAGGATTGTATGCCGGAAATGAAGTTGCTTGAGGGCGAAAATGTATATCTACTAACTAAATCTACGTTGATAGCACCACCACCGCATAGCCTAACTACGACGAAAAGAGGCAACAAGTGTCTTTGACGCCCAATTGAGTTATCCACTTCGAGCTGGAAAATTGAAATTAAACCGTGAATCAGGAAGTGAATAGACAAGGAAAACGTTCGGTTTTCCGGAAGATGAACTTTGCCAAAGTTTTGGTTCGGTTAGCTGCCAAACTAATTGAATTGAAAAATGTCTACTTTATTCCCAGGCTGTTTATGTGAATGGGTAATCAAACTGCTAGCTATTACTCGGGGTTAGGAAAACTGGGTCTGATTACACTAGTTTATAGCATTTTTGAATTTAGTAAACTGAAGATAATTTTGAATGTCAAATCGGGCGCTGAATTAGAAAATGAAATTTGAAAAATCTCAGTAGGAAATTTGTTGAAATTGTTTTGAAAAAAGTATGGGAGAGTGGGGAATCATGGGCCACTTTTTTTCTTTGTTCCATAACTTCTGTATTATAAAAGATAAAATGAAAATAAAAAATGGTATGGTTTTCTACATTTTCAAGGTATCATAAGGTATTTTTTTAAAAATTTTAATAAGTTATTTTCCCCAAAATCTGACTGTTTGAAAAAAAGCAATATTTTTTGGATTTTGAAATATGGTGGGGAATCGTGGGCCACCAAATCCAAATTGACCAAATAACATGCAGAGTTTATGAGTTGACCCAAAACTGTGATTTTTAAATTCATTTCGTTATTTTAAAGCAATTTCAGATGATGAAATAAAAAAGAGAGCTGTGTATGACCGTATACATTCCAAAACTTGGCTCGCGAACGTTTTGGCAAAATTTCTTATATAGGATGGACAAAATATTATTCATAACTCTTCATTTAGCATAAGAAAACGTTACAGATTGGTAAAACGTATTTTAAGTTCTGAATGTGTATAAAAACATAAAAATATAGGTGATTCAAGATGTGTGGCCCACGATTCCCCACAAGCTATGATTTGCAAATTGGTTGCGTTTGTGTGACTTATTGATGTTTCATCAAAAATTCCTTTTTCACATGAAAGATCATGACGAAACTAAGAATATAAGCGTATGAGCATATTTTTGTTATGCACATTAGGTTCCTCATCGATGAAATTAGCGGGTATTTTTTTAATTATGTAAGTAAATTTTTCTAACTTTTTTTAGCTTGATAAATAAAAGAAGCATATGATGCGTATTTCAGTTAACAACATATAGGAATATATGCTCACGCAAAGCGACGACGATGACAGTTGGTTTGAGATTTTTATCTCAACACACATCTGAGATATCAAAAGTGGCCCACGTTTCCCCATGGCTTATGATACCCCACTCTCCCCTACTTGTAGGAAAAGCCGGGTAAGACGGACACTCTAAGGTAGAATCGCAATAAAAATTAGGTACTAGACTACTAGCCTCTAGACCTAACTGTTGGAATTTTAAGGCATTTCACTCGTGAGAAACAAAAAATGCTGGTTTTTCATTAATCCCTTTTTTCTTTATTAGTCGATGGCTTTTTCTGATTAATTTTATTGAAGTTTAAATTAAGACAGTTAGTTCACCCGAACACTGCATGACATCAGCTAATGGAATGAATGCAAAGAGTGTAAGACTATAATTTGCGACCGAAGTTGAATCTTTGATTTCCAATAACTTTTTATTATAACTTCAATCGTAATACGGGGAAAATAATGAAATTAACGAAAGAGGTTTGAATGGAATTCAATAGAAGATACATCCATTTTATTTTGTTCGACAAAAACCGGAAAGAAAATTCTAAACTTAAAATCGTTCGCCAGATGACAACAATCAATTTTAAAGCCCAATACACCGACAAAATTGCGCCAAATGGCCAGGAAGCGCAAATCAGTTAGGTACTCGGTACTTCCAATACATTCGGAACGGCACCACACCGTGTTTCCGCTTACAAAGTGATACATAATTGAATCACTGGGAAATTTATTAGATCGCAAATTGTTTCCTTTTATGTTGCCATCAACCTTATTTGGTTCATTTTGTCACCTCTCCCGTGCCATCAGTCAGTCGGCAGCCCCTTTCGAATTGACTTTTCTTTTTCGGGCATATTATGCGAACCCAAGGATGGGTCGCTTTTAATTTTTTTTGCCTGATGTATAGGTGAATATGTATTGAAGTATATATTAGGTTTGGTCTTTTTCTGTAGAATAATATTATACGAATTGTAATATTTCATTATTAGAAAAAATAACCAAATTTTCACCTACCGACACAGCTTTTTTTCGAGCAGCAGGAAGGTGTTGAACGATACTCGTTTAATAGTAGCTACTTATACAGCCATTGATACATTCCGGAAGTTGTTCCGATTGATTATTGTTGTGTCACCCATGGTAGGAAGAGATGGGATGTTAAAAATGATTTTTTTTGGAACAGTGCAATTAGAAGAGACTTTGGTTGTCGAGTATCGTCAAAACATAAAATTGAATATCTTGGTTGCCTAATTAACTTAGTACAAATCGAAATTCAAAGGAAAATTGTTAAAAGGCTTTGGGTAGAATTCCTTTAAATTTTAAAGTGCATTGAGAAACAAAAAAACGAAAAGTAAACGAAGTTGGTTTATCATACTCCGGTAATCCGATTGCCACTTAATCCAAGTGCTAATTGAAAACTAAACCTAACGACATCATCAGTCACCCGTTTTAACCCCTTTTGCATTTCCGTTTCAACCCAACAGATTTTGCACCCATCAAGAGGAAAAGCAATGAATCTACCGAGCAAGGGGTAGGTATCAACAGTTACCATCACCCGCATCATCATGTCGTATCGTCGTCCTCTCTGTGATGGGAAAGGCGAAAACAAGCAGCATGTAATTACAACGATAATTTAAATAGAGGGAAAAATTAGCTATACCGAGTTAACCAGCATCTGCCAACAGACCCAACCAACCATCCTTCCATTGACACAGGGATCCGGATCCTGATTGCTTCAGGTCAGTTGTTGTATCTTTCCCTAGTAGGACTTGCCATGACCAGATCTGAGAGGAGCATTATTAATTTATGTTTGAGTCATCAAAACGCACTGGAAGGAAGATGTTTTTTTTAATCATAGCCCTGTGAAGATGCTTAGATAGATGACAATGGTCAATACTGATGTTATGAAATCGCTTGGTACATCTTTGTACCTGAAAATGATCACATTTTCATATGTGATGAAAGAAATTAGAGAAACATGAACTATCAAAGAACGAAAGAACATAAGCCGTAAATATCATGAAAATTTCGAAAAAGATACAACGGCTCACCGACAGGACTTGAACCTGCAATCTCCGCTTCGGTACAACGGCGCGTTAGCCAATTCCACCACGGTGAACGTGATGGAACCGGCGAACACGAGCAATCGAGCTCTGCCGATCAACTGCTGGACCTTCTATCGAAACACCATGTATATCCCGCATGTGATCTTTCCCTCTATTGATCTCTCTTGTTTCTCTAACCCCACCCATCGACTCGGGATTTTAGCCGAGCGAGCACATGGTCGATTGCTTCGGGTTTTGCCGCAACTTACGGTCAGATGAAGAAGCAATCAGTGCCGCTCAAGGTTCCGAGCAGACCAGTTACACAGGGAGGTGTTGCTCTGTTGAAATCAATACTGATGTTATGAAATCGCTTGGTACATCTTTGTACCTGAAAATGATCACATTTTCATATGTGATGAAAGAAATTAGAGAAACATGAACTATCAAAGAACGAAAGAACATAAGCCGTAAATATCATGAAAATTTCGAAAAAGATACAACGGCTCACCGACAGGACTTGAACCTGCAATCTCCGCTTCGGTACAACGGCGCGTTAGCCAATTCCACCACGGTGAACGTGATGGAACCGGCGAACACGAGCAATCGAGCTCTGCCGATCAACTGCTGGACCTTCTATCGAAACACCATGTATATCCCGCATGTGATCTTTCCCTCTATTGATCTCTCTTGTTTCTCTAACCCCACCCATCGACTCGGGATTTTAGCCGAGCGAGCACATGGTCGATTGCTTCGGGTTTTGCCGCAACTTACGGTCAGATGAAGAAGCAATCAGTGCCGCTCAAGGTTCCGAGCAGACCAGTTACACAGGGAGGTGTTGCTCTGTTGAAATCAATACTGATGTTATGAAATCGCTTGGTACATCTTTGTACCTGAAAATGATCACATTTTCATATGTGATGAAAGAAATTAGAGAAACATGAACTATCAAAGAACGAAAGAACATAAGCCGTAAATATCATGAAAATTTCGAAAAAGATACAACGGCTCACCGACAGGACTTGAACCTGCAATCTCCGCTTCGGTACAACGGCGCGTTAGCCAATTCCACCACGGTGAACGTGATGGAACCGGCGAACACGAGCAATCGAGCTCTGCCGATCAACTGCTGGACCTTCTATCGAAACACCATGTATATCCCGCATGTGATCTTTCCCTCTATTGATCTCTCTTGTTTCTCTAACCCCCCCCATCGACTCGGGATTTTAGCCGAGCGAGCACATGGTCGATTGCTTCGGGTTTTGCCGCAACTTACGGTCAGATGAAGAAGCAATCAGTGCCGCTCAAGGTTCCGAGCAGACCAGTTACACAGGGAGGTGTTGCTCTGTTGAAATCAATACTGATGTTATGAAATCGCTTGGTACATCTTTGTACCTGAAAATGATCACATTTTCATATGTGATGAAAGAAATTAGAGAAACATGAACTATCAAAGAACGAAAGAACATAAGCCGTAAATATCATGAAAATTTCGAAAAAGATACAACGGCTCACCGACAGGACTTGAACCTGCAATCTCCGCTTCGGTACAACGGCGCGTTAGCCAATTCCACCACGGTGAACGTGATGGAACCGGCGAACACGAGCAATCGAGCTCTGCCGATCAACTGCTGGACCTTCTATCGAAACACCATGTATATCCCGCATGTGATCTTTCCCTCTATTGATCTCTCTTGTTTCTCTAACCCCACCCATCGACTCGGGATTTTAGCCGAGCGAGCACATGGTCGATTGCTTCGGGTTTTGCCGCAACTTACGGTCAGATGAAGAAGCAATCAGTGCCGCTCAAGGTTCCGAGCAGACCAGTTACACAGGGAGGTGTTGCTCTGTTGAAATCAATACTGATGTTATGAAATCGCTTGGTACATCTCGGAACCTTGAGCGGCACTGATTGCTTCTTCATCTGACCGTAAGTTGCGGCAAAACCCGAAGCAATCGACCATGTGCTCGCTCGGCTAAAATCCCGAGTCGATGGGTGGGGTTAGAGAAACAAGAGAGATCAATAGAGGGAAAGATCACATGCGGGATATACATGGTGTTTCGATAGAAGGTCCAGCAGTTGATCGGCAGAGCTCGATTGCTCGTGTTCGCCGGTTCCATCACGTTCACCGTGGTGGAATTGGCTAACGCGCCGTTGTACCGAAGCGGAGATTGCAGGTTCAAGTCCTGTCGGTGAGCCGTTGTATCTTTTTCGAAATTTTCATGATATTTACGGCTTATGTTCTTTCGTTCTTTGATAGTTCATGTTTCTCTAATTTCTTTCATCACATATGAAAATGTGATCATTTTCAGGTACAAAGATGTACCAAGCGATTTCATAACATCAGTATTGATTTCAACAGAGCAACACCTCCCTGTGTAACTGGTCTGCTCGGAACCTTGAGCGGCACTGATTGCTTCTTCATCTGACCGTAAGTTGCGGCAAAACCCGAAGCAATCGACCATGTGCTCGCTCGGCTAAAATCCCGAGTCGATGGGTGGGGTTAGAGAAACAAGAGAGATCAATAGAGGGAAAGATCACATGCGGGATATACATGGTGTTTCGATAGAAGGTCCAGCAGTTGATCGGCAGAGCTCGATTGCTCGTGTTCGCCGGTTCCATCACGTCCACCGTGGTGGAATTGGCTAACGCGCCGTTGTACCGAAGCGGAGATTGCAGGTTCAAGTCCTGTCGGTGAGCCGTTGTATCTTTTTCGAAATTTTCATGATATTTACGGCTTATGTTCTTTCGTTCTTTGATAGTTCATGTTTCTCTAATTTCTTTCATCACATATGAAAATGTGATCATTTTCAGGTACAAAGATGTACCAAGCGATTTCATAACATCAGTATTGATTTCAACAGAGCAACACCTCCCTGTGTAACTGGTCTGCTCGGAACCTTGAGCGGCACTGATTGCTTCTTCATCTGACCGTAAGTTGCGGCAAAACCCGAAGCAATCGACCATGTGCTCGCTCGGCTAAAATCCCGAGTCGATGGGTGGGGTTAGAGAAACAAGAGAGATCAATAGAGGGAAAGATCACATGCGGGATATACATGGTGTTTCGATAGAAGGTCCAGCAGTTGATCGGCAGAGCTCGATTGCTCGTGTTCGCCGGTTCCATCACGTTCACCGTGGTGGAATTGGCTAACGCGCCGTTGTACCGAAGCGGAGATTGCAGGTTCAAGTCCTGTCGGTGAGCCGTTGTATCTTTTTCGAAATTTTCATGATATTTACGGCTTATGTTCTTTCGTTCTTTGATAGTTCATGTTTCTCTAATTTCTTTCATCACATATGAAAATGTGATCATTTTCAGGTACAAAGATGTACCAAGCGATTTCATAACATCAGTATTGATTTCAACAGAGCAACACCTCCCTGTGTAACTGGTCTGCTCGGAACCTTGAGCGGCACTGATTGCTTCTTCATCTGACCGTAAGTTGCGGCAAAACCCGAAGCAATCGACCATGTGCTCGCTCGGCTAAAATCCCGAGTCGATGGGTGGGGTTAGAGAAACAAGAGAGATCAATAGAGGGAAAGATCACATGCGGGATATACATGGTGTTTCGATAGAAGGTCCAGCAGTTGATCGGCAGAGCTCGATTGCTCGTGTTCGCCGGTTCCATCACGTTCACCGTGGTGGAATTGGCTAACGCGCCGTTGTACCGAAGCGGAGATTGCAGGTTCAAGTCCTGTCGGTGAGCCGTTGTATCTTTTTCGAAATTTTCATGATATTTACGGCTTATGTTCTTTCGTTCTTTGATAGTTCATGTTTCTCTAATTTCTTTCATCACATATGAAAATGTGATCATTTTCAGGTACAAAGATGTACCAAGCGATTTCATAACATCAGTATTGATTTCAACAGAGCAACACCTCCCTGTGTAACTGGTCTGCTCGGAACCTTGAGCGGCACTGATTGCTTCTTCATCTGACCGTAAGTTGCGGCAAAACCCGAAGCAATCGACCATGTGCTCGCTCGGCTAAAATCCCGAGTCGATGGGTGGGGTTAGAGAAACAAGAGAGATCAATAGAGGGAAAGATCACATGCGGGATATACATGGTGTTTCGATAGAAGGTCCAGCAGTTGATCGGCAGAGCTCGATTGCTCGTGTTCGCCGGTTCCATCACGTTCACCGTGGTGGAATTGGCTAACGCGCCGTTGTACCGAAGCGGAGATTGCAGGTTCAAGTCCTGTCGGTGAGCCGTTGTATCTTTTTCGAAATTTTCATGATATTTACGGCTTATGTTCTTTCGTTCTTTGATAGTTCATGTTTCTCTAATTTCTTTCATCACATATGAAAATGTGATCATGACAATGGTGTTCATAAGGATCCAGGAAAGAAACTCAAACGATTAGCGAGCCCGCAGTTTTGGTGTAATCTCTAGAACCGGTTGAACATGTCTGCCAAAACATAATTCTGTTATCGCTTGTGAGTGATATATGTATGAATGGATAAATCGTTTATTTGCCAAAGTATAAGGTTGGGTCTGATAGAAAGAAACACAAGCTTTAACCGAATTTAAAAACAGAACGTAATTTTCAAATGAAGCCTTTGTACACGATCTGATAAACTTTTGGGATTAGAATCGAAGTGCGTCCGAATATTCCTAAAAGTTCCACAAAAGTAACTGTAAATTTCCACAAAAGTAACTGTAAATTTGTTGCTTATTTCTAAAGCTTTTTCTTTCATTCTATGATCCTTTTGATAGTAACAAAGCTTTTGGAACACTTTTTTTTTCTAAATAAGAAATATTCATATCACAAATGATCGTACTGAATCGTTGATATGTTTTGGTGTGTGTTGTAATTCATTCCCGGTACTACCTAGGAAAAGTGCATATTTTCAAGTTCTATAATCGCTGTATAAATCCTTATGAATAAACAAAATGAAAACTATTGTACGTTTCAAAAGAACAGCAATAAATTGTTAAATGAGACAGGAGATAATGACTAGAACAGCCAAAGAAATGACTTATGAATAAATATGCACCTTTCAATTAATTGAATCACTCTGTAATGTAAAGTTGATTCAACAATCCAGAATTGTTGTGAAATGTCGATTGCTTAAATAATTGGTGCAGGGTTCGTTTCTCTAGGCCTTTGAGATTGAATATAAATTTATATGTATTAGGTAATATAGATTTAATAAAAATTTACAAAATTACTTTCATTGACATTCAATTCTATCTCACATGCTGTACAGTCAGCGTCCAGATCTAAAATTGATCAGCCATCATACGGGGGCAAATAAAAATCTCAATATTTCTCAGCAATCGGCTGTTGAATAGACCAATAATAGGTTGATTTGTAGAATAAATTAAACAAGTTGTTCTTCGAAAAAATTCTCGCTCAAGGGTATGCGAAACCGTAAAAGCACTGACCATATTCACTGGACACTGGATTTCGTTTTCTGGATATTTTTTCCAACAGTGCGTAATATCGATTCCAGAGTGCGCATCGATTGATTTGAAGAAATGTTATCCCAGTCAGGAAATGCCACCCAACTTTAAAGAAAAAACAGGCAATTTTCACGATAAAATCGGGCTAAATAGGTACATTTTTCCTACAGGGCATTTTTTTACATTTTTCAGGTTCGCCACCTGCCGTCGGTATAGCGAACCTACAAAATCTGACAAAAGAAATTAGACAGAAAATGGTTGAATTTTTGTTCTAAGTGTCATGTCAGTATGATCAGTGGTAAAAGTACAAGAAGTTGAGAAGATTTCTTTCGCCAATAAGTATGATGTTTCTCTATCAAAACAAACAAAACAATTTATTTCTCAAAATTTTCATCATAGTTTTATTTTTGTTAGAACAAGTTCACTCGTGTTGGGAAAAAGTGGTAGAAATTTTGACACTTGTAGCAAATTTTGAAAATTTTCCCATGCAAAAATGATTTCAAGATCTTTGACCGATGAATTTTTTGTACAACACTGTTTCTATTTCAGCCGTATGTGATAGAAATCGACCTATTTTTGCATCACAGCATGCGAAAATAGAACACGTGTTGTAAATAACTTGACGGCCGCAGATCTTAGAGCAAGTTCAGGAAAGTTAGAGCAAGTTCAGGAAAAAGTGTTAGAAATTTTGACACTTACGGCACATTTTGAAAATTTTGCCATGCAAAAACATTTTTAAGATCTGTGGCCTTCTAGTTTTTTTACATCACGTGTTGTATTTTCGCATGCTGTGATGCAAAAATAGCAATATTTCTATCACATACGACTGAAATAGAAACAGGGTTGTAAAAAAATACAACGCCCCACGATCTTGAAATCATTTTTGCATGGTAAAATTTTCAAAATGTCAAAATTTCTACCACTTTATCTCAACACCAGTAAGTTTTCAAAATGTGCTACAAGTGTCAACATTTCTACCACTTTTTCGCAACACGAGTGAACTTGCTCTTCTAAATCCACATTACCCGAGGGAGGAGTTGGCCATGAATTTTTGAAATCATACGCAATTA